>NC_133333.1:119982385-120237385 GCF_042186555.1 Aquarana catesbeiana | reverse complement strand
GACCCTTATCCGAGCATGCAGCCTGGAGGACAGGATAGGGGTGTGAGCGACCTCCTCCCCTCCTGAACCATACCAGGCCACGTGCCCTCAACATGGGTAGGGTGCTTTGGGGTCCCCCTCAAAGCACCTTGTCCCCATGTTGATGGGGACAAGGGCTTAGTTCCCACAACCCTTGCCCGGTGGTTGTGGGGGTCTGCGGGTGGGGGCTTATCAAAATCTGGAAGCCCCCTTTAACAAGGGGGGCCTCCAGGTCCCACCCCCCTATGTGAATGGGTATCAGGTACATTGTACCCCTACCCATTCACCAAAAAAAGTCAAAAAGTAAAAAACAGAAAAGATAGTTTTTAACAATTCCTTTATTTTTTAAGTGTCCTGCAATGTCCATCCTTCTTCTACCACGGTGCCGACGGACCTGAAAAATAGAAAAAAAACAAGCTCTGCCTCGATGGGAGGCGTCTTGCCAACTACTGTCTTTTCGCGGTGACAGCTGTTATAAAGGCAAGGGCAGACCTGAAGGGCCTGGTATGGATTTTGTGGGGCCCCCACGCTCTTTTAAAAAAAAAATTGGGGCAGGGTTCCCCTTAACCACTTCAATACACTGTGTTATATATACTACACTGCCTGCACTGACTGAATATAGAGTCTACACTGTATACTAGACTGTATATATATATATATATATATATATATATATATATATATATATATATATAAATATATATATATATTAAATACACTGCCTGCACGCCACTAACTAACCTGCCTGCCTAATCTAGCTCAATCTATCTCTGTCCACACACTATACACGGCCGCTATGTAAGCACCCTTATATAGTGTGGGGCGTGGAGCACCCTGCCTTTGGCCAATTATGGCTCTCACATCAGAGTGTGCTGTGATTGGCCAAAGCATGCAGGTCAGTTGCATGCTTTGGCAAATCATCAGACGTCAATGCACTGCAAACTCGCAGTGCATTATGGGGCGTTCCGTGGCGCTCTAATTTCCCCCCAACTTCTCATATGTTCGGTTTGTTTGCGAGCAAATGAACACCCGATGTGCCAGTCGAACTTACGTTAGACTCGAACCGCAGGCTCATCCCTAATCTCAATCCAATCATACACATCGAGGTTCACAAAGACCTTTCACATCTTACCCAAACCTCATAGGCTCAGGTGATATTGCATGTGGTAACCAATCATATGCAGGCACAAAACCGCAAGACTTAACTGAAAGGGTTAATTCTGTCCTGATTCTATGAATTACCAGTGAATTCCTTACACAGAGCTCTGGGAGCATACAATGAAAATGACACAAAAATGGTTCAAAGTATACTCAATTAATGGTAGCTTTGCTGGGGTTTTTATCAACTCAGAACAAAGCCGTCACATAGCATAAAAGAGGAGGAACAAAACATAAGCCATATAGTTGTATAATATGACATTTTAGACATATAGTTTCAACTAGCAACATTTTGTTACAGGATATTGGTGGTCAGCCTGTTCCGGGACATCACAGTCAGTTATTCACAACGTGATCTCACCATGGTTGCCTAATAACTTTCGGGTGACTTCAGTATTTTGTATTTTGTTCACCGTATTTGCAAAAGCACTGGATAAGTTTGAAAATCACAGCAAAAACAAACAGTAGGCACATTAAAATGAGCATTCTAGCTTTCTTAAACCATGAAAAAATGGAGCCAAAGAAATCACCAAAGCTTCCTAATCCTTTAAAGGGATTCCATCCATCTTTGGCAATGTCTCTGGCTTCAGCCTGGAGGAGCGACACCTCCTGTCGGTGTTTGCTGATTATCTCATAATAATCAGGTACTTCAATACTTGTATTATGAATCCAGGTACAGCACTCATAGGCCTTCATGACTTCACAGAGTCCTGTCAGGGCATCACTCATGGACTCGATAGCTAAATCATTCGGTCCTAGTTCCTTGCGAATAACTCTTTGCTTAATACTTAACAGTTTGTTATATGCAGAGTTCTTTTCCATAACCTCATCTATAATTTTGGAGTAGTTGTTTAGCCTTTTCATTAATTCTATACCCCACCCTGTCCATGAGGGGAACCATGCCCAAGCCATGTCATGTTCAAAAAACAGTTCTCTTTTTCCTATGTGTTTAAGAGGGTACCTGGGATGTGTACTAGCCTTCAAAAGGTGTTGATGTTTACCTTCTCCGTCCCCTATGATTCCCAGTACTAGGACCAGTAATGCCAGATAACATCATCCTCGCTCTTTAACGGAAATCCAAGGATAGCAATTCTTGCCGCAACAGATATATACATTACCTCCCAGAGAAAATGGTCGTCTACTTATGGTATCCTGGACATTTTCAGAAAAGGTGGCCAGGGTTAATTGGCCTAGGACAAAACCCACGGTGCTGTCCCATGCTGTAAAGAGGGAATTTACGGTAGAATTGATTTCTGGGTCGTTGGTTTGAAACATGGAGTACAAATCTTTATGCAAGGATATATTAAATAGTGACATCTGACATATTTTGTTTTGACCTTTATCTGACGAGTTTCCTAGCTTAAAACCCCAATCTGGGAAATAACGTCTACCTATTATTGGGAAGGAAATTGTCATTCAAAAATACAGCTGATATATTGGTTATAGTCACAAGAGGGGTACCATTCAGAAATGGGGTTATATTCAAGGGGACAGCCATTAGGGGGATTCAAGCCGTGCTGGGGTGCAATTTCCTTCATACCCAGCACTTCCCATATCCTGATTTCTAGGCATAAAATTACTTAAACTGAAGCATCAACATTTTATCAGTAAAAGAGTCTGGGCTCTGTGCACTAGTCTCTCTCTTGTTTTGGGTCATGGTTTCATTACTAGAGTGGCCACATATAATACCATTGGCACCCAAGTTCTCAGGGTGGTAGATACAGTTAGTAATGATCCAAGTGAGTAAAAATACTATCAGTGCCAGCATGAAGAGCAGGCACAAGATCTTTCCAGAAGTCTGTGGAGAAAGTAGTGATGTCATCTTTTTCAGAGTCTCTGTCACCTGTTTCACTCGCTCTTTGAGTATTTATATCATCTGTTTCACCTCCTCTGTGTCTTGCTTCTGGGTCCTTTGTGGTTATTTCTTTAACTTCTCTGCATGGATCCACACTCCAGACTGTTCTGTAAGGACATCGGTTCTGGTCACTGCGATGACAGTAGTGGGTGGGCCGAAGGGATAGTCTTGCTTGGTCCGGTTCAGCTGACGAATCAACACTGTGTCACCAGGCTGGAATTCATGTGTTGGTTCTGTAGTGGGATGCCCTTTTGTCCAGATTCTGGTGCAGGTCCCTTTAACTCAACTCCCCACAATCCTCTGAGCCCGGGGGATATAAAAGTCAGCTCCACCCAGCTTCCTGGGCTCAGAGAGATCCTGCCTGATGGGACAGCAGTGACTGGGCAAGTGAGCTGTTCCCAGGTGCTGGGTCCTCCCCTGTTAAGTCTGGTGTGCGGGCCACCAGCAGTGAGCACAAGAGCACGCACTATCTTTCCAAGCCCCAGTCACTGGAGAGGACTCTGTTACAGTCCAGAAGCTGTCCATGAAGTGAGTTGGCCCTATCTCCAGCCACCAGAACCCCCTGACCAAAGCAAGTAGAAAGCAGTGCCAGAGTGAAGTTTGTGTCAGCAGTAGGGATGAGCTTCGAATTTGAGTCGAACTCATGTTCGACTCGAACATTGGCTGTTCGCAAGTTCGCCGAACAGCGAACAATTTGGGGTGTTCGCGGCAAATTCGAATGCCGCGGAACACCCTTTAAAAGTCTATGGGAGAAATCAAAAGTGCTAATTTTAAAGGCTAATATGCAAGTTATTGTCATAAAAAGTGTTTGGGGACCCAGGTCCTGCCCCAGGGGACATGGATCAATGCAAAAAAAAGTTTTAAAAACGGACGTCACCCGGTGACCCCGCCCCCCTCTGACGCACGGTGACTTGACGGAACTTCCCTGTGACGTCACGGGGAATGCCACAGGGAAGTCCCGTCATGTCCCGTGCGTCAGAGGGGGGCGGGGTCACCGGGTGGCCCCGCCCCCCGTTATTTAAGAACTGTCAGACGAGGAGCGCCGTCACACAGCGGGAGCCTCCCTTCATGCCAGCATGGATGCGGAGCGGCCCCGAGAAGAAAATGAAGAAGAGAAGAAAAGAAGAAGATGAAGAAGAAAAGAAGAGCGGGAGCCTCCCCCCATGCCATGGGTGCGGAGTGGCCCGAGGAGAAGAAGACGCCGCGGAGGAGATGCTGGACGAGAACGCCGGAGGAAGAACCAGAAGAGCCAGAAGAACCAGAAGAACCAGAAGATGAAGGAAGATAGAAGAAAGAAGAAGTATTTAAATAAAGGAATTGTCAAAAACTGTCTCTTGTCATTTTTAACATTTTTGACAGTTTTTTAGTGAAATGGTAGGGGTACTTTTGTACCCCCTTACCATTTCACACAGGGGGGGGGCCGGGATCTGGGGGTCCCCTTGTTAAAGGGGGCTTCCAGATTCCGATAAGCCCCCCGCCCGCAGACCCCCACAACCACCGGCCAGGGTTGTGGGGATGAGGCCCTTGTCCTCATCAACATGGGGACAAGGTGTTTTGGGGGGCTACCCCAAAGCACCCTCCCAATGTTGAGGGCATGTGGCCTGGTACGGTTCAGGAGGGGGGGGGGCCGCACTCTCGTCCCCCCTCTTTTCCTGCAGCCTGCCAGGTTGCGTGCTCGGATAAGGGTCTGGTATGGATTTTTGGGGGGACCCCACGCCGTTTTTTTTTTTTTTTTGGCGCGGGGTTCCCCTTAAAATCCATACCAGACCTGAAGGGTCTGGTATGGAATTTAGGGGGAACCCCACGTCATTTTTTTTTTTTTAATTTTGGCCGGGGTTCCCCTTAATATCCATACCAGACCTGAAGGGCCTGGTATGGAATTTAGGGGGACTCCCACGTCATTTTTTTTTTTAATTTTGGTTCGGGGTTCCCCTTTGGGGAATTCCCATGCCGTTTTTATCAATGAACTTCTATGTGTATTGTCGGCAATGCAATAGCCGCGGGTAGTTTTAAATGAGTTTTTTCCTTCAAAATGTCATTTTGCTGTCAGACTGTTCTAAACACAGGAAACATGCGCCCCTTTACAGGCATACTATAGACACCCCCCAGGTACGAAATTTAAAGGGATATTACACTTTTATTGTTTGACTTTAAGCATTATTAAAATCACTGCTCCTGAAAAAACGGCCGTTTTTACAACTTTTTTTTGCATTGATCCATGTCCCCTGGGGCAGGACCCAGGTCCCCAAACACTTTTTATGACAATAACTTGCATATTAGCCTTTAAAATTAGCACTTTTGATTATTCATGTTCGTGTCCCATAGACTTTAACGGTGTTCGCGTGTTGGAACGAACTTTTTTCCTGTTCGCATGTTCTGGTGCGAACTGAACAGGGGGGTGTTCGGCTCATCCCTAGTCAGCAGGAGGTCCACACAGCTCACAGTCTGTGGAATGAACGATTACTATGTTGGAACGTGAGATTCTTAAGTTTTCATTTCTATCTGTAGATTGGACTCAGAACACGCTGCTGCCACCTTGTGGACATTAGTTAAAAGGCAGTGAAATTGTTATATCCTCTTCCTTTACGGTTCATATTAATGTTCTGTACTGTATACCCAGTTTCACACGATTTCCGGTACAATTTATGTTGAAGTTCACTGTTAAGTAAAATAGAGATTGCACATCACCACTGGTCTGATTATTTGGCTGTGACTGTTACACTACAGTTCCTGTGAGGGTAACGGGAAGAAAGAGGACACTTTACCGTAGATGCCATTCAATTTCATATCAAATTTCTGCAATATTCTTCTTGTATCATGCCCAGATCACCCTGTTCTATTATCAGAGGTTTCTTGGCCCAGGGGGTGGGAAATGATTGACCCATGAGCTTGTGGGTGATAGGGAATGTGGAATTTCCACTCTATTTGCAGGGTTCTGACTAACTCCTGACATACCTTGGAAACAAAAGCTGGGCCATTATGTTAGTTAATCTGCAATGGGCATCCCCACCTAGGTATTATTTCCTGTGTCAGGATTTTTACAACTGTCCATGCATCTTCCATAGTACAGATGAAAGCTTCCACCCACCCAGAAAACATGTCTACTGAGACGAGCAAATATTCCTGTCTCTTTCCCAACTTTGGCATGTGGGTAAAATCAATTTGTAGGTGTGTAAAAGGTGAGGTAGGATACAGTAGGTGTTCATGTTTGGGCTTGTTTGGGTTGTTTCTGATACGTTCAAATGCATCTGGACTCAAAAGACATTCAATGCATCTGGACTCAAAAGACTTACATAATGACCGGAGGTGTAGGATGTGGTAATCTTGTGTTAACATGTCAGCTGTGGCCTTCCATCCTGTCCTAGGCCGTGGTATTGTGAAATGAATAACAGTGCACTGGCTTTTGGTATACCTGGCCTCCCCTCTTTGGCAATGAGTCCAGTTTCAGGACTCAGTGTCAGACCCTCCTTATGCCAATAGGCCAGGTCTTCTGATGAAGCCATAGCCTGTAGGTCCTGTAAAACTTGTTCCCAGGATAAAGTTGAAGCATAAGGGGGGCATTTTGACAAAGGCTGGGACTGTGAGAGCAGCTTGTTTGGCAGTGGCATCTGCCAGTGCATTTCCTCTGGAGACATCATCAGAATGGTGTGTATGTGCTTTGCAATGAATGATCGCTATAATGCTGGGTAAGGAGATGGCTTCAAGAAGATTGGTGACCAGTGAAGAGTGAGAAATGGATTTCCCATCTGCAGTCATGTAACCACACCTCTGCCATATTATTCCGAAGTTGTGTGTGACTCTGAAAGCGTACTTGGAGTCTGTGTAAATGTTTACTTCTTGTCCCTTAAAAAGCTGACATGCTCTTGTAAGAGCAATAAGCTCTGCTGCTTGAGCTGATTGATAAGGGATGGGTTGTGCCTCTATCACTATGTCAGGCAATTTTACCACGGCATATCATAGTAGGTGTGATCATCTGGTTGAGAGCAAGACCCATCCACAAACACAGTGTGTGCTCCCTTAATGAGGCTTGCAAGTAGGTCAGCTTGAGGTGAGGTGTCCTGATGTACAATGTCTATAAAGTCAAGAGGGGGGACTAATTCATATGTTTCTCCCTTTATGCTAAGTAAGGCATTCAAGATAGGAGCAGGACCTGCTGTAGGGGCACCGTATTTGATTTGTAGGGAGGGATTGCTCATGAGGATGACCTCATACCCGATTAGTCGTTGTGCAGACATGTGTTGGGTATTAAGGTTCTTCAGTAAATATGCAACCTAATGTGTGGTGTGCAGTTCTGTAGGGTGACCCAGTGTAAATGACGTGGCCATCTCCACAGCCATGGCACATGAGGCCAAGGTCCTCAGACACGCTGGCATGCCTTGTACAGGAACTGGCACTACTCTAGAAAAAAGCTACAGGCCTCAGCTTTCCTCCATGCTCTTGTGCAAGGACTCCAGCCATGGTTTTACAGTTGTCCCTTGCAAACAAATAAAACACTTTACAATATTCAGGTAAACCAGGAGCCATTACAATAGCAGTTTTAAGATACACAAATGCATTAACCATTTCATCATTCCATTTTACAAGGTCAGGGCTGTCGGGCAAGGCAGCCTGTCTCAACACATTGTCATAGTAGGAGCAATCAGGTATCCATTGGCAGCAGTAACCAATCATACCTAAGAAGTTTAGAATTTCCTTCTTGGTATGTGGGCGGGGCAGACCCACAAGAGCCGCAGCTCTTTTGTGACTGATTCTCCTTTCACCATGAGACAAAGTGAAACCAAGATATTGAACTGTATCCTGACACCATTGTAACTTTTTCTTAGACGCTTTGTGACCTGCCTGAGCTAGATGTTCTAACAGCAAAACAGAATCTTTGTGACAGGCTTCCTGGCAGGAACTACACAACAGTAGGTCATCGACGTACTGAAGCAGGATGGAACCATGGCTGGGTGCCCAAGACTGTAAGGTGGCCTGGAGAGCTTTTGAATAGACTGCAGGTGAGTCTATATATCCTTGTGGAAGACGATTCCAGGCTAGCTAGTAGTAGTTGTGTCTCTTTGTCAACTGAGACAGAGAAAAAGGCGTTGCTTAAATCAATAACTGAAAAACATACTGTCAAAGCAGGTATGGAGGTGATGAGGGATGGCACATCAGGTACAATAGGGGCAATCGGAACTACAAGGTTATTAATGGCTCTAAGGTCTTGCACAAATCTATGATCCATCACTCTTTTTAACTGGATTTATAGGGGTGTCATAGGGCGATATGATGGGTCTCAAAATTCCTTGTTTTAGAAATCATTCTATAATGGGTTTAATTCCTTCCTCTTTTTCTTTGGAGAGATTGTATTTTTTATGGTAAACTGGGGATGCTCCTTGCTTTAACCAGGCCTTGTAGGGAGTGCAATGGATATATCCCACATCAAGGCTGTCCTTAGCCCAGAGGGGATGGTTCTGTGGAAATGGGGAAGGAACTTCAGCTTGGAAAAACAGTGGTGACTCTATAGCTACGCCCCCTCTTTGAGTCAGGAAACTTTAAATTTCCAGAACTCCTATTAAATCTCTTCCCAAAAGATTTACTGGGCATAAGGGTATTATTCTGAATGAGTGATGTAAGAGCACTGTACCTGTGACAGAATCAGTAATTGGGAGTGGAGGTGTTTTTAGGTTTTAGTTGGTATCCCATTAATTCCCATTGAAGGCTCAGCATCCATTCTCTCACCTCTATACATCTCTTCGGATATGGTCGATTTTGTTGCCCATGTATCGAGGATATATGGGAGGATCCTACCATTAACCTTCAAAGAGACAATGGTTGTAATTGTTGGTGAGAAGAAGTGGAAATGCTGGGACACCACCTTCTGGGCCTCCCTATGCTTGATAATGTTGTTGTTGGTTCCAGGCTAAGGAATATCTGACCTGTGGTGTGGATTGTATGGTAGGAGCCCCTTGGGGAGGGCAGTTTGTGCCAGGGGTGGTTGTTCCCCATAAATAGGAGAGCAGGGATGAGGACATTGACTTCTCCAATGCCCCTCCTATCCACAATTGAAACAATGGGTACGTCTTTGGGGCCCAGAGCGATTGTTAAAATGACCCCGTGCTCCTCGGCCTCTGCCTCTACCTCTCCCCCCACGGCCCCGCTGTCTAAATTCACCTGTATAATCCCGGGGTCTAGCATCCAGGGGGTTACAGTGTTGTAATCCCTCTTGATAATGCATTGTAGTGACCCCTTTGAGATCAAAACATCCTGCTGCGTGCCTTTCCATTATTTTAGCAGTGAATCCTTTTACTGTTAATCCAGGCCAGTCTGAGATCAATTGTTTCACTACCAAACCTGCCTCATTTCTCAAACTAGAAATTAAGGTCTGGAAAAACAAAGATCCCATTGTTTCCTCTGTGCCTAAACCTGCTTCTTCCTTCCACACTTTCATAAACCTCTTGTAGAACTCTGCTATTTCTTCCTTCGGCTTTTTTTTACAATCTATGGCCGTGGGGAGGGAAGATCGTTCCTTAAAAACTCTCTTCATTTCTGCCTCTAATTGTGTCCACATTTCAGTACGGCCATCTTCTGTGTTAAGCTTATAAGCACTGGCTGCCGTGCCAGCAGGCTGTATGTTGTGTATGCTTCCAACATTTCTCCAGTCCCAGCTACTCTCTTTATCATAACCCATAATACCATTTATCACCAGCTTCATATCCTCCTGCGTGTAATTTCTAACTTTGCATGCTCTCTTTAAGAAAGCAATGCAGGCCAGAGGGTTAACTTGAGGTTTGGGGGCTCTTTTTATTATAGTGGTAAGTTCCTCAAAATCTAATGGTTTCAGGATCATCTGGACTCCCATAATGAGGAATGGTAAGGTCAGTTTTTCTCCATCTGACTCGGGCTCATCCACACCAGGTGCTGATGCGCCTAGTGCGGATAAGTCTTCCTCATCCTCACTACCAGGAACAATGTCTTCCCAGGACGTGGCTCCTTTGGATAATGTTGGAGGATGGATGGGGAATCCCTGTTTTTGATATTTCCTTTGAGATTTGATGGTTGTGAGTTTATGCATCGCTGTAACTTTTGCGGCTCTGGGTTATAGTTCTGGTGCCTCCTCCGAGGTTTCACCAGAGTCGGTTTGTTTGTGTTGTAATTCAGTAACTTGATCTGAAATAGCTTCTACTTTTTGCATAAGGGTTTTTAGCGTCTCCCTTTCAACAATTATTTCTGATCCTGCCTTGCTTTCATCAGAGTCTAAAGTTTCCTCGACTTGCACCACCACGGGTATCTGTTGTTGGAGTACCTGTGGAGGTAGAGCCGCTGCCACTGAAGGAGCGGGATTTACTGGGTTGCCTATGGCCAGGGCTGCTATTTGGATCAACTCGTCATCCCCTGAAGCCTTGCACACAGGTATGCTGGGATATAGGGGTGTGTAGGCAGGTGGTGGTGGCTGAGGGGATGCATCAAGCAGTATGGTGAGGAACAGGTTAGTGGGCAAAAGGACGGGGCAGCTGGTTGTATGTGGGGTCGCTTTACTTTTGCTACCACTAAGTGCAATTGTTCTGCTGTAAAAGGCAGCGAGAAAGGTTTTGTATTCAAACTTTTTTTGCCTCACTTATTCTTTTTATTACATTTTTTATCACGCCAATAAGGGGCTACATTTACTCAGTTCTCCCCTCCCTCTCTCATGTACTTTATGTCCCACTCGAGGTCCCACTCCATGGGAAAGCCTTTTTGTCCCCCAGGCAAAGTCCTCTGAAAATGTCCATATGGAATTCATCGTTGGCACCCACCCGTGGGAAAGGGGAACTGCTATGCCTAGTCTCTGTCCATGCTGCCAGTTCATCTACAAAAGGATTTATTAAAGAATAATCCATTCCACATACTCTAGCTACATAATCTTTGCATGTTTCCCTGAGATTGGGCAGGGGGTACAGTTTGCTACTCGTTTCTCTCATTCCTAATTACCGTAGACCAAAAACAATCCGTAGGCATTAGCCGTTGTCTTCCTGTACAAGGCCACACCAATCAATTAAATATCATGCAAATTATATTCTATTCAAACTTATACTCTACTAGTTATACTCTATTCAAACTTATACTCTATTACTTATACTCTGTTTAATCAAAGACAAAAAATATTCCTTATTTGTACTTCAATCTGAAAAAAGTATTGGTGAATCGTCAACCAAATAGCATGTGATAAACATAAAGTCAATAGATAAGTATATATGTGAGAGATGTAATGTCCCACTGCATAAAAATATGGATGTGCTCCAGAGGGTGATGGTATTCCAATGGTTAGCAGAAGGTTAACTTCACAGAGAAAGGACACATCAACCAGGTGAAGAAATCATGGAAAGGATGGTATGTAGAAAACTCTTACCAGATCCCGTGGATTCCCATGTCAGCGACAGGGAATCGGATGAGCAGTGTGCCACCAAGGGCGTAAAAAAGGGATGTCCTGTCACTCGAACCGTCTATGCTGGACTCTGCATGGATCTCCGGGGGCCGCCAGGTAGGTCCTCACAGTGGGTAACCAGGACACGGATCAAAAAGGCAAAGACATCACTTGTGAAGCAACGTCTCAACAGGACGCCGTCATGAAAAATAAAGGAAACATGTCCTGGCAAAAAATACAGGGGCTGCTGATATCTTGTAAAAGTGTTAGCTGCCTGGCTGTTACACCGATCTAATCATTAAGAAGAAGAACCCTTCTTATACAGAGTTATACAGACAACTGAGGATTAAATGGCTATGTGTTTGAGAATCCTGGGAAATTCCTCTTGGTATTGGAGGATTTCGGTGCATGTGGTCCACAATTTCCAACGGGAATTTTTCAGGGTTATAGATAATGCATATTCCAAAAATCTGATTTAGAAGAACACACAGGACTACCTAAAAAGTACACCACCCAATCACTCCTACCTTCTACGCTTTAATCAAAACTCTCAAGTCACTTGTAGATCCACCTGGGAGACCTGTAATCTCAGGGGTTGGATGTTTAACTCAACAAGCTAGTTCCTTAATCAATGGTTATTTACGCCCACACGAGGAAAGTTTGCCAACTTATCTAAAGGACACAATTAATTTATTGACCGAGCTGGATGGACTGTCTGTTCCAACCCATACTATTCTTACCTCCATTGATGTTGAGGCTCTTTACTCCAATACTCCACATGATAAAGGGGTTTCCACAACATCTCTTTTTCTCTGTGAAAGGGATCTTGACGCCATCCCCTACAATGCCTTCATTACAGAGATGCTGTATTTCATCTTGACACATAATGTATTCACCTTCCATGGCTCCCACTACCTCAAGGTGCAGGGGGAGGCGATGGGGACCAAATGTGCCCCATTGTACGCAAACCTATACCTGGGGGGCGGGAGCGTGAAGTGTTTGCATTGGATCAGTATTTGGTGTACCTGTGCCACACTTTACTGTGGCACAGGTACATCAATGATATACTGATTTTTTGGACAGGCCCCCGTGAACTTTTGACAAAGTTTATTGAAGCATTAAACTGTAATACCTATAATTTGTCCTTTACTTTGAACTGGCATGTTGACAATCTCCCCTTTTTGGACCTGATTATTCATAACAGCCCCAAGGGAGACATTACCACCAATCTCTATCATAAAGATACAGCGGGCAACTCACTGTTACATTTTCAAAGTGCGCACCCCTCACATCTGATAAGGTCAATACTCAAGGGGCAATATTTGCGAGCTAAGCACAATTGCAGCAATGAAGCAGATTTTCAAACACAAGCTTCAAATCTACGGGAACGGTTTACAGACCGTGGCTATAGCCAAAAGTCGCTTAAGAAGGCTATAGAAATGAAGAAAATAATCCCCGTGATCTTTTGCCTTTTCCAGGCAATTTGCCACACTTTTCTGACTTTTTCTTTCCAGGCGATTTGCCCCCTCCTTTTCATCCATCTGGGCGTCTCCCCTCTGCGTTTATCAGTTGGGAGAGACCCACCACACTGCCCACCCAGCGGGTGGTACGTACTGGAGAGAGACTTTCACGGGGTGTATACCATGGCTTTGGTCTACATCCCATACTGGCAGTTCAGTGGACAGATGAGCCCGTCCCGCTGAAATTGTGGTCCAGTCGATGGGCAGTCTCAGGGATTCCTCCACACTCCCCATGTAATTGAAACAGACTCTCTTATACATATAAATACCTCCACCCACAGCTGCTTACATGTGGCTGGTCATTAATTTGAAGACCCAGACAGAGGAAGTATGCACATCCAGTAAGCTTTTTAACATAGGTGAGGATCCCTCCAAAAGGGATGAAATTTTTAGTACATTCCTCCAACTGTGTTCTATTTTCTGTGTCCACTTTATTTATAGTGATTTGAACAGCCTTTTATTGGTTTTCACATAGATTTATTCACAGTTCCATCTATGCTGCAAGGATAAGTAAAAGCTTAGGTGTGGCTTGATTCACTCTTCATTTTTGCCTCTTGTAACTTGGGACACATTTTTCTGACCCAGTTCTGGCCCTTTTTGACTGTTTAAGGTAAGATTCCCTTGCTCCCCACTCCTCCGCCCCCCCCTCTTTTTCCTGTTTCCCCCTTTCTCCCCCCATCCTTCTCTTCCCCCAGCCCCCCCTCCCTTTCCCTCCCTACTCTTTCCTTCCCTTTTTTCTTTCCTATTTGGTTTTCCCGTCTCCCTCTTCCCTCCCCCCTTTTTTTTATACTACTATTAAGTTTATTTTAACACCATCATCACACAGGAGTCTGTTGTCTCTTGGGGGGACACGGAGTTAATCCCCACAGGCTCCCCAGGCTTCTCCTCCACCAGACCAGCTGACAAAAATTACACAGGTGAATCAGCAGATTTCTCTGTATGGTCCCCTATATGCTTTTAGGTATAAATGTAGACATTAGAACATAGTTTATATTTATATTTCACTTGAGAAAATGTGTCCTCCCTACCCACCCTCTTTGCCCATGACATGCTGTGGTGCATGTAACAAGCTCTACTAGAATACTATTATATAAAAAAATGTTTTAAAGCAATGTGACCCAGTAGATTGAAAGCTTTTAACGTGTAATGTTTTTTGGTAATAAAATTATTGTTAATGTTTACATGTATTATTTGTTAATAATATGTTTCTATATCATTGCAGTATATGCACAAATTTGTGCTTCAATCTAAGGCCCTGATGAAGCGGGATTCCCTGCGAAACACATAGGCCACTCTTCTCGATTATTCAGCCAGGACCAGCACATCCTGGACAGACTTACAGTAATTGTGGTTTTAACCAGTTGTATTCAACTTTTTTAAACTTTAACCATTTGTATATGGAAAATAAAGATTTCTTTATCTTTTAAGCTTTTTTGGTATCTGTATTTATTAGACCCTGCAAGATACAGGAAGTCCCTGAGTTACAAACACAATAGGGACTGTAGGTTTGTTCGTAAGTCATAGTTGTTCGTAAGTCGCAACACTGCATTTGTAAGTGTAACTTCCGGTCAGAACACTGCATTTGTAAGTGTAACATCTGCCTGTGCATGGATGTGGGATGTTCCGGGCACTTGTTATGTTATCTCAGGCTCTTCTGGCCATGCAGTACATGTAGTACTGCAGTATGGGATGTGTCCGGAGGTATCCAGAACCAGCATGGAGCACAAGTGGCCAGCATTTGAGGCCGTTCGTAAGTAGGAGTCGTTTGTAACTCGGGTGTTCGTAACCTCGGGGACTGCCTGTACATGCAAAGTCCCATCCCATTTTGTTTTCATTCAGTAACTGTTACGTGTAAAGAAAGTTAGGGTTTCCATTAGCAACAGGGCTTCAGACACTGCCAAACGTTTTCTTCTTCCAAGGGACTGCCAAAATCCTCTGAGAGTGAACACCAATCCCCCTCCAGCAGGACTTCATCCACTGGCTCTGCTACCTTGAGTTCTGTACCCTCCTCAACCAGGCCGGGCGGCTTAAGGATTTCTGGGCTAGGGCTCAAATAGGTCCCAGGCCTACTCAGCATATGGTCTTACACACACCTTCCCCGGCCGCAGCCCGGGGGGGGAGAACTCACCAGGCCATTTCCAAAGCATTTATAGCTTCCTCCAGTGTACACCACTGACCATGAACCACCTAACGGTTGCCAGAGGGGATATAAATGCACAATAGCACAAGACTGACATAGCCCCATAACTAGTGACACCCAGTGGAAGCAGAAGGGATCCGCAACAATCCTGAACCTAGGGGAGAAACCAAGTGAAGAAAACTACAAATTAATCTGAGCAAAACTACTACCCAGGGGAACTGAATTTACTAGGCACCTCTAATGACGGGGTGGCTACACCTACCCTCTCTTATGAACAGACAACTTCCATGAAGTCTAGAAAACATATAAAGGAGTTCCTGGGGCAGAATAAAGGATAGGGAAAGGAAGAAAAGGAAAACATAAAGGTTGAATATCAAAAATGTATATTGAAAATTATATATGCATCATATTTTGGTTGTCAATGTGTTTTAGATATGTATTCCCATACAAAAATATCTAAACAGAGAAAATGTATTATTAGAATCTCTTCATGACTTCTTATTGTAGATGTTTGGTGGGGGCCCTTTGTATTTTGCTGTTTAATCAGCCATTTTCAATGGCTTATGTCAATTGCTTAAGTCATCTTTGATTCTTCAGGATTCATTGGTAGAATTATTTGACCTGCACTAATAACACCAGGGAAGCCAAGGAAGGGCAACCCACCAAAGTAGCTTCACCAGAGGACCAACAGCAGTGTAACCAGTAGAAAAACTTTATTGGGATTGCTCATCAAAAAACAGCATTTAGCATAAAGAATCCCCCAGTCACAGTTAAAATCATGGATTGACAACGTTGTCACCTTAAAACAACTGGAGCCCGGGCTACTATCACATATGAACACACTGTCATTCATACATTTTCAGCTTTAAGTTAGCGCTAAGCGGGAAAGTTAGAGCAATCAATCCAGAAGGACATCACCGACCATCAGTTATGCCTGAGATCAGGCTAAATACAAGTGCATCATGGCTCCAGAAAAACTTTTAGGCTCAACTCATTGTTGAGTCCCTTAGGGGTCATAGTCCCTAGTTTAAAAATCCAACTTTTATCTTTCCCTAATAAGACAGTGTTAAATTCTCCTCTTCAATTTGTTAATCTTAGGACAAAAAACCTTTAGCTTTTAACCCCTCAGTTTTTCCAGTGGGATATTCCACAACATGTTGCACAATTGGGGCATCCTCATTCTGTTTAATACATTTGATGTGTTCAGCGATTCTGATGCGGAACTGTTGTTTAATTTTTCCTATTAAGAGTTTTTTTTACAAGGGCACTAAATTATATAAATCACCCTTGTAGTTCCACAATTAATGAATTGTCTAATTTGATTGTTCCTACTACCATCAGAGTCGGTGAACACATCATACGTTCCCCTGCATTATTGGGAGATCTGTAAGCCAGTTCTTAGATGGTGTTTTGACAAACTCAGACTGTACCAGCATGTAATTCAGATGTCTTGCCCTCCTTAATACCATAAATGGTCTTTTATGAACAATAGTTTCCAAATCCTGAGAATTGGTAAGACATACCACTCCCCATGGAGCACCATACTGTGTTATGATCCTCACAGGGCCTTCACTGTCTTTTTCTTGAGTCTTTCTCTAAATCTATAGTATAGTTTTCCTGCCTCACGCCTGTAGCCACCATCCTCTGAACAATTCCTATGGATCTTCATGAACTGTCCAACAAGAATTCCTTTTATCAAGAATTTTGGATGGTGACTAGAGGCATGAAGCAGGGTTATTGGCTCCAGTCTTTTTTTGATAGGTTCTAATAACTAACCTGTTGTTTTCAAGCTAAATAGTGAGCTCTAAGAATAAGATTATTTGACCTGCAGTTGACCACCTTTTTACCTGCATTTGACCTGCTTCAAGGGGGTTGTACATGTCCATATACTCATATGGAGCTTCAAAACCTATTTGAAATGAACAAAAGTCTGTTGACACAGGCCTATAAAGGAATAAAGTAAATACCTACCACTCCTGCTGTCTTCACTGCATTGTCTTCTGAAACCTACACTTTTGTGTCAATTTGCTGTGTCCCCGCAGAGCTCAGTGGTTTTTCCAGCTGATCTTCACACCAGTGTTGTGTTTTGTAGAAATGTGGAGGTCAGCTGAAAGATCGAATGGGCACTAAGGGAGACGTAACAAATATATATTCCTGGAAGCGTCGGTTTTGGAAGAAACTTCAGAGGAGGAGTTATACAACACCTTTTTTTGCCTAAGAAGTGCTCCATTCCAGGAGGAAAGCTAAGATTCAACATGAATTTATTATTTCTTACCCACTTCAATGGCAGTGTGCTTGGATGAGAATGGAGTTGTTAAAAACTGTCCTGGGAGAGAGATAATGAGGAGAGCTTTCATTATTGCCAGCATCTGTTATCAGACAGAGATATTCTAGCTTGTAGATGTGTAAGTCACACATTACACACCAGAACCCACCAGCTGTTCTAAGACATGCAGATGTATCACACCGGTCATTCTCAAAGTGGCATTCTTCCAAGGCCAGGCTTAATTACTAAATTAAAGGTGACTTAATACTTGCTCCGAGCACTTTCAGTAATTAAGCACTAGGTAGATCGTAAATCTGCAATGCACATTCAGCCCATATTTCCTTTTTAGTCTGGCATACACGCAGTGAGGTACTGAAGACCTTTTTTTAAGTATATCAGGGAAAGAAGATCTAGACAATAGTGCAATCAAATCCAGTTTGCACTAAAATAAAAGTATATTTTAAAACCTAAAAACACATTTTTTAATATTTCTTGGGAAAACAAAATACTGTAGGTACAGAACTGTGAGATGAGGTTGTTATACAACCGTTCACAAATTGTTGGTACCCTTCCACAAGAAAAAAAGAATTTTAATTATCTCTGAAATAACTTGAAATGGAGAAAAGTAATTGCTATCCATCATTGTTTATTCCAAATTCAATAAAACCAGACTTTGCTTTTGATTCTTACATCAACAGAATATTTTAAATAATAAAACAAATAAAAATTGCAATGAACAATAAATGATGGGACCCCTAACCTAATATGCACAACCTTAATGCCGTGTACACACGAGCGGAATGTCCAACAGAAAAAGTCAGACGGACGTTTTTCATTGTCTATTCCAATTGTTTGTATGCCTCATTGGACTATTTTTTTAAAAAATTCTGACGGACCTAGAAATGGAACATGTTCTAAATATTTCCGACGGAACCACTCCCTATCCGGAAACCCACTCATCTGTATGTTGTTCCAACAGACCAAAAACGACACATGCTCTGAAGCAAGTATGAGACGGAAGCTATTGGCTACTGGCTATTGCACTTCCTTTTTCTTGTCCCGTCGTACGTGTTGTCACCGTCACCGTGTTCTGGACGGTCGGACTTTGGTGTGACCATGTGTAGGCAAGACCGCTTGAGCGGAATTCCGTCGGAGTTCCGCCGGAGAAACCTTCGTAGTTTATTCCGATGGCAAAACTGGTCGTGTGTACAGGGCATTAGAGGCAATCACTACAAATAAGTAACTTCGGCACCGGCCAGTAGGTAGTTTGAACTACACTTCTTGAGCAAACTGCTCCAGCTTTCTCAGGCTTGAATAAGGATACGATTATGTTTCAGACCAATGTAGGATTCGGTCCAAACTTTGGCTCTTTGGTGTTTAACATGTTTGTGAGTCCGCCAAGATGAACCACCAGCTGCTGGTGTACCAGCAACCACTGATGCATTGCCAGTCCTATTTATCTGCCAGCCAGGAGATTACCAGCCAGCAGTTGAACACAGTAAACAAATGTCCATAGCTATATTTGGCCAATAATATCAGCCAGAATCCCTGCCCTTTATCTACAATCAAGCTGGGAATCTGTCAGTTGCAACTGGGAGTAAGACATGAGAAGACATGTCAGCCTTTTTGTTTTGGTGGGTTGATCATCATTCACCATGATTAAAGATTGACAGTGGGACAAGTGGGACAAAGTGGGACATTTTTTTTTTAAATAAAGAACTTGTCAAACATGTATGTTTAGTTACATAGTATTTTTTTTTATCTGAATGACTAAAGGGTACTCATTCGTGTAGGGGAGGTGGCAGATATCTGAGGACCCCTTATCTTAAAGGGGGATTCCACATTCTGAACTTCTTTTGAGTCCACTGTCACTCAAAATTCAATGGATGGTGTAATCAGACACTGATGTACCGTGGAGTTCAGCTTGTATCTCTTATGCCGCGTACACACAGGCGGACTTTTCGACCGGACTGGTCCGACAGACTTTCCAGCGGACTTTTGACGGACTTTTGACGGACTTTATAACGAACGGACTTGCCTACACATGATCACCAAAGTCCGACGGATTCGTACGTGATGACATACATCGGACTAAAATAAGGAAGTTGATAGCCAGTAGCCAATAGCTGCCCTAGCATTGGTTTTTGTCCGTGGGACTAGCATACAGACGAGCAGATTTCTGGATCCGGCGGAGTTACAACGTAAAGATTTGAAGCCTGTTCCAAGTCCAAAGTCCGTCAGATTTGAAGCCCACACACGATCGGATTGTCCGCCGGATTTGGTGCGTCGCCGTCCGTCAGACCAGTCCGGTCGAAAAGTCTGACCGTGTGTATGCCCCATTAGGAAGTTTTCCTTGGCTGTTTGTCTATTATTTACTAGGGGCTCAAAATTTCAAGTACTGAGCTACTAGCCAGGCCTTAAGAGTTACTCGCTACCAGTTGCCCCACCAAACCCCTACCCTGCCCCACCCCTAATTCCTCCCCTAAACACTCCCTCATAAACGATCTCATGAAATTACATTGTTAAATGTTTTATGCAGAATTACTTTACAAAAATAAACATTAACAACAACAACTTTATCAGTGCACATTAATGCAGCCTCAGCAGTGCCCATCAATGCAGCCTATCACTGCCCATCAATGCAGCCTATCAGTGTCCATCAATGCAGCATATCAGTGCCCATCAGTGCAACATATCAGGGCAGCCTCATCAGTGCAGCTTATCAGTGCCCATCGGTGCTGCCCCATCAGTGCCGCCTCATCAGTGCCCATCAGTGCAGCCTCATCAGTGTCTATCAGTGCAGCCCCATCAGTGCCCATCAGTGCAACCTTATCAGTGCCCATCAATGCAGCCTATCAGCGCCCATCAGTGCAGCCTCATCAGTTCCCATTAGCACAGCCTATCAGTGCCCATCAATGCAGCCTCATCATTGCCCATCAGTGCAGCCTATCTGTGCCCATCAGTCCAGTCTATCAGTATCCATCAATGCAGCCTCATCAGTGCCCATCAGTGCCCATCAATGCAGCCTATCAGTGCCCATCAGTGCATCCTCATCAGTGCCCATCAATGTAGCTTATCAGTGCCCATCAGTGCAGCCTATCAGTGCCCATCAGCACAGCCTCATCAGTGCCCATCAATGTAGCCACATCAGCGCCCATCAGTACAGCCTCATCAGTGCCCATCTATACAGCTTTATCATTGCCCATCAATGCAGGCTATTAGTGCCCATCAGTGCAGCCTCATCAGTGACCCTCAGTGCAACCTATCAGTGTCCATCAATGCAGCCTCATCATTGCCCATCAGTGCAACCTTTCAGTGCCCATCAATGCAGCCCCATCAGTGCCCATCAATGAAGCCTCATCAGTGCCCATCAATGCAGCCTATCAGTGCCCATCATTGAAGCCTATCAGTGCCCATCAATGCAGCCTATCAGTGCCCATCAGCACAGCCTATCAGTGCCCATCAATGCAGTCTCATCAGTGCCCATCAATGCAGCCTATCAGTGCCTATCAGTGCAGCCTCATCAGTGTTCATCAATGCAGCCTATCGTGCCTATCAGCACAGCCTATTAGTGTCCATTAATGCAGCCTTATCAGTGCCCATCAGTGCAGTCTCATCAGTGCCCATCAATGCAGCCTATCAATGCCCATCAATGCAGCCTCATCAGTGCCCATTAATGCAGCCTACCAGTGCTCATTAATGCAACCAGTATTCCGGCATTGGACCAATGTGCTGTCTATCATAGGAGCCAGTCCTGGAGGTGGGACTTTGTTTGACAGTGGGCGGGGTTTCAGATCCAAGCTGTGTCACAGAAGGGGTTCCCCTTTCTTTGTGATCCAGCCAGCTCTCCTCTTCCTCTCCTCTCCCTTCCCCACAGTTTCCTGGCCAATAGCTGGGAGGAGAATCAGTTCCCATTCAACCCCCGCCTGCCAGAGGCACACGCATGCCCCCCCAATACAGCTCCACACTCGGCCTCAGCTGATTTCTACTCAGCAAATGCGAAAAGGAGAGTGGAAATTTTGAGCGCTGATTTAAACAATCCTCCTGTTCTATCTGAGGTAGATTTTCCTCTTGCAGTCATACCCAAGCATAATGACCACACTCCCAAAAACCTTAGACTTCTTAATAACATTTGCAACTGTAGTCACAGGAAAACCAAGCTGCTTGGAAATGGGCTTATAGCCTTTACCTTTTACATACAGTCTATAATTTTCTTTCAGATCTCCTCAGAAAACTCTCTCTCTTGCTTTCCTGGTTTCACAGTCAAAGGGATGCACATGATGATACCAAACAGTAGAGTGACTATGTTCTCCATTTAACCACTTCACTGCCACCATAAGTTTAAAGCCCCACACTGGTCATAACAACAACAAAAATACCCTTGAAGTGGGTCTCCTCCACGCCACAATGTGAAATGCTTGTTAAGTCTGGGGGTGCATGAATAAGGTGTAATACTTATCGTCTTCCTTGCTCCAGCAGGGTTCCTCCAGCTGTATGACCAGTCACGAGAAGCCTCCTCTCTAAGGCTTTCCCAGCCACACACCTGCTTTACCCATGTACAAAGCGGAGGTTTAAGTAAGTAAGTAATATTTCCTGTTCCTCAACCCCTTAGACAGACTGAGCATTTAACTTTTGCAGTGCAGGTGGGGGTCTTTAAGAACAGTGGAGGTGTAGATGCATATTTCTGCAGTGCCATTTATAAATGTTTTTTGACTTCCAAAAAATTGTGGCAAAAATGTAGATCACCTTGGGGTGCCTATTTCCAAAAATGAGGCATTTCCTGGGTATTCATACTGTTCTATAAATTTTATTTTAACAAAAAATAGGTTATTTTCAAATGTTTTGGTCCTTATCCATTATTTATTAACCACTTCAGCCCCGGAAGGTTTTACCCCCTTCCTGACCAGAGCACTTTTTACAATTTGGCACTGCGTCGCTTTAACTGCTAATTGCGCGGTCATGCAATGCTGTACCCAAACGAAATTTGCGTCCTTTTCTTCCCACAAATAGAGCTTTCTTTTGATGGTATTTGATCACCTCTGCCGTTTTTATTTTTTGCGCTATACACGGAAAAAGACCGAAAATTTTGAAAAAAAATGATATTTTCTACTTTTTGTTCTAAAAAAAATCCAATAAACTCAATTTTAGTCATACATTTAGGCCAAAATGTATTCGGCCACATGTCTTTGGTAGAAAAAATGTCAATAAGTGTATATTTATTGGTTTGCGCAAAAGTTATAGCGCCTACAAACTAGGGTACATTTTCTGGAATTTACACAGCCTTTAATTTATGACTGCCTATGTCGTTTCTTGAGGTGCTAAAATGGCAGGGCAGTACAAAACCCCCACAAATGACCCCATTCTGGAAAGTAGACACCCCAAGGAAATTGCTGAGAGGCATGTTGAGCCCATTGAATATTCATTTTTTTTGTCCCAAGTGATTGAATAATGACAAAAAAAAAAAAAAATTACAAAAAGTTGTCACTAAATGATATATTGCTCACACAGGCCATGGGCATATGTGGAATTGCACCCCAAAATACATTTAGCTGCTTCTCCTGAGTATGGGGATACCACATGTGTGGGACTTTTTGGGAGCCTATCCGCGTACGGGGCCCCGAAAACCAATCACTGCCTTCAGGATTTCTAAGGGCGTACATTTTTTACATGAAAGCCGATCGCTGGCTGAAAAGAATGATACCAAGATGATACCTAAACCTGCAGGCATCATTCTGGTATAACAGAGTAGACACCCCAAGCTCATTTGTTTTTGAAAATAAAGAAAGACGAGAAAAAAAAATTTTTTTTTTCTTTTTTCAATTTTTAAAACTTTGTGACAAAAAGTGAGGTCTGCAAAATACTCATTATACCTCTTATCAAATAGCTTGGGGTGTCTACTTTCCAAAATGGGGTCATTTGGGGGGGTTTTTTGCCACCTGGGCATTCCATGGCCTCCGAAACTGTGATAGGCAGTGAAGAGTGAAATCAAAAATTTACGGCCTTAGAAAGCCTGAAGGCGGTGCTTGGTTTTCGGGGTCCCGTACGCGGCTAGGCTCCCAAAAATTCTCACACATGTGGTATCCCCATACTCAGGAGAAGCAACAGAATGTATTTTGGGGTGTAATTTCACATATTCCCATGGCATGTTTGAGCAATATATCATTTAGTGACAACTTTGCGCAAAAAAAAATAAAAAAAATAAAAAATTGTCTCTTTCCCGCAACTTATGTCACAATATAAAATATTCCATGGACTCGACATGCCTCTCAGCAAATAGCTTGGGGTGTCTACTTTCCAAAATGGGGTCATTTGGGGGGATTTTGAACTGTCCTGGCATTTTATGCACAACATCTAGAAGCTTATGTCACACATCACCCACTCTTCTAACCACTTGAAGACAAAGCCCTTTCTGACACTTTTTGATTACATAAAAAAATATTTTTTTTTTGCAAGAAAATTACTTTGAACCCCCAGACATTATATATTTTTTTTAAAGCAAATGCCCTACAGATTAAAATGGTGGGTGTTTCATTTTTTTTTTTCACACAGTATTTGCGCAGCGATTTTTCAAACGCATTTTTTGGGGAAAAAACACACTTTTTTAAATTTTAATGCACTAAAACACACTATATTGCCCAAATGTTTGATGAAATAAAAAAGATGATCTTAGGCCGAGTACATGGATACCAAACATGACATGCTTTAAAATTGCGCACAAACGTGCAGTGGCGACAAACTAAATACATTTTTAAAAGCCTTTAAAAGCCTTTACAGGTTACCACTTTAGATTTACAGAGGAGGTCTACTGCTAAAATTACTGCCCTCGATCTGACGTTCGCGGTGATACCTCACATGCATGGTGCAATTGCTGTTTACATTTGACGCCAGACCGACGCTTGCGTTCGCCTTAGCGCGAGAGCAGGGGGGACAGGGGTGTTTTTTTTTTTTTGTTTTTTTTTTTTCTTTATTATTATTATTTTTTTATCTTATTTTTAAACTGTTCCTTTAATTTTTTTTTTTTTTTAAATCATTTTTATTGTTATCTCAGGGAATGTAAATATCCCCTATCATAGCAATAGGTAGCGACAGGTACTCTTTTTTGCAAAAATTGGGGTCTATTAGACCCTAGATTTCTCCTCTGCCCTCAAAGCATCTGACCACACCAAGATCGGTGTGATAAAATGCTTTTCCAATTTCCCAATGGCGCTGTTTACATCCGGCGAAATCTAAGTCATAAAATGCTCGTAGCTTCCGGTTTCTTAGGCCATAGAGATGTTTGGAGCCACTATGGTCTCTGATCAGCTCTATGGTCAGCTGGCTGAATCACCGGCTGCATTCTCAGGTTCCCTGTTGAGACAGGAGAGCCAGAGAAAAACACGGAAGACGGTGGGGGGGGGGGCATTCCCTCCCACTGCTTGTAAAAGCAGTCTAGAGGCTAATTAGCTGCTAGGATTGCTTTTACATGAAAGCCGATCGCTGGCTGAAAAGAATGATACCAAGATGATACCTAAACCTGCAGGCATCATTCTGGTATAACCACTCAAAGTCGTGAATGGCGTACCCGAAGACAAAAAAATGGTTAACAATAAAGCACAGTAAACGGTAAGGTATAAAAAATTGCATATCTGAAAAGCAAACATGATAAAACATAACAACAATAAAACATTGCAGAATAGAATACAGTAAAAAAGAGCAGAACAATAGAGAGAGAATAGAGAGAGAGAGAACAATAAAACGACAACTATTTTTTTTTTATTTTATATTTTTGTATGTGTTTTTTTTTTTTTTTACCCTTTTTTTTGTAACTAACTTTTATAACTGTAACCGGTTCCAGGTTCGGGTCTCTCAAAATGCGATGGCATCTTGGGAGACCCTGTGAAAGTGTGCCTAGTCTGTGCAATGCTGTACCCTACGCTAATACTCAACTAGTGAATGGTAGCGTTCAAAACATTCACCAATGCAAAGACCAGGATTGTCAGGACAGGAGGGACAATAATAGCGGGTGTCACGCCTATATCCGCGCTTGCTGCAGACACGACATCTTTTTTGGGGGGGTTCGTTGGGTAGGGGTACTCGGGAGGACATAAAGAAAATGCCTCTCATGCAGCCGACTGCATTTGGTTGGGGATGTGAATGGGGGAAGTACGGGCGCTGCAGAAGCGGTGGGTTCCCAATTAGGATTGGCGAATGCAGCAGGAAGGGCATTATGGGCACGACGGGCCTGTGTTTGTCTTCTTGGTGGCAGCGGGACACTACTTGTGCTTGCCACCTCACCAGCTTGAACTGCACTTATGGGACTCGCCACGTCACCAAGTGTTACTGCAGTGCTGGTTTGACTACGACCGGGGTGTACTAGGCCGCTGGTGCTTGCCAGTTCACCAAAACGCTACAAAAAAAACTGTTAGCGATCGCAGGGATCAGGCCTGACTCTGCGAACGCTGCAGTTATGCGTTTAGTGTTTTGTAAGTGACAGTGATCGATCGATACTGCACTTGGGTGGGCTGGGCTGGGCCGGGCGGAGGGGCAAAACGCAGGTGCTAGCAGGTATCTGGGCTGATCCCGCTAACACTGCGTTTGTGGGAACCCTAAACTGCTGGGGACGCTAGTATAGATCTGATCAGATCAGATATTGATCCGATCAGATACTATACCACTAAGGGAGGTGTACGGTGCGTGTGTGGGTGTTAGCGGTACTGGCGCTAACCTGACGCTGCCTGGGGCTGGTGCTTGCCAGTTCACCAAAACGCTACCAAAAAAACTGTTAGCGATCGCAGGGATCAGGCCTGACTCTGCGAACGCTGCAGTTATGCGTTTAGTGTTTTGTAAGTGACAGTGATCGATCGATACTGCACTTGGGTGGGCTGGGCCGGGCGGAGGGGCAAAACGCAGGTGCTAGCAGGTATCTGGGCTGATCCCGCTAACACTGCGTTTTTGGGAACCCTAAACTGCTGGGGACGCTAGTATAGATCTGATCGGATCAGATATTGATCCGTTCTGATACTATACCACTAAGGGAGGCGTATGCTGCGTGCGTGGGTGTTAGCGGTACTGGCGCTAATCTGACGCTGCCTGGGGCGACGCATATCACCGCCGGGCGATCAGGGGGCTAAACCTTTATTCGGTAATAAACGGCGGGTGCCCTGACACTATAAAAAATAAACAAACTAACCAGCGTCACCCGTAACGGTTATACGGTGATCAGTGGTGAAAGGGTTAACTAGGGGGCAATCAAGGGGTTAAAACATTTATTAGGTAGTATGTGGGGGTCCCTGTCGCTATAAAATGCTGACGGCGAACCTAAATATTTACCTCCCTAACTAGCGTCACCAGCGACACTAATACAGCGATCAGAAAAATGATCGCTTAGTGACACTGGTGACAGGGGGTGATCAAAGGGTTAAAACTTTATTAGGGGGGGTTAGGGGGGTATCCTAGACCTAAAGGGGGGTAATACTAACTGTCCCAACACTGTAACTGTCACAAACTGACACCATGCAGTAATCAGAAAAAAAAAAAAAAAAATACTGCTTGCTGTCAGTTTGTGACAGGCGGGGGTGATTGGGGGGGGATCGGGGGGCGATCGGGGGGGGGGGGATCGGGGGTGTAAAGTATGCCTGGCATGTTCTACTGTGTGTGTGTGTTGTGCACTTACATGTCTTCTCTCCTCGGCGCTGGGACGGAAACTGCCAAGCCGAGGAGAGATGACATCACATCCTCTGCCTGTGTGAAACTACACACAGGCAGGGGAGGATTCCGATTGGCTGGGAGCGATCGCGAGGGGGGGGCCACGATCGGATGGTCTCCCCCTCGCCTCCCGACGCTCCCAGTCAAATGCCGACCGCCGCTGGCACCGGGGGGGGGTCCGATCGGACCCCCCGCCCGCGGGAGGCAGATCACGTACGGGTACGTGATTCTGCCTGCCCGTGCCATTCTGCCGCCGTATATGTGCGTTAGGCGGTCGGCAAGTGGTTAAAGAAGTAAAGTATTTTCTGGGGTACCAACAAATTTATCCAGGCCATTTATTTGTAGAATGAGCAATAATTTATCACTGTTTACGCTTTATTTGCTTTACTCTTTGATATACCAAAGACATGCAGGTATACATGAGACAATTGATTGAGTACATACGGTCCAAATATCGGTTAGGAACTGGCCAATATTTGGACCATGTGTACAGCTGTCCTTCTGAAAGAAGCTGGTCTAAGGTTGTAATTTTGTCAAAGAAACATGCTGGAAACCCAACATCTGATCAGTGATCACAGCCATTGGCGCTGATTAATGTGGGGGGGGCAGAACATAGAGGCACAGTGGAAGAGATTGCTGCACTAACATTGCTGGGTTGAATGAAAAACAAAACTGAATGTGTGTACCAGGCATAAGGCATAGTTTCAATGAACTGTTAAGCTGGCCATTCATGGATCGAAATTCAGTCCAGTTCAGTAAGGACCAGCCTATTTCGATCAATGTATGGCCACTGTGGTTGGACTGAAGTCAATCTACTGATCAACTTCTGTTCAACTGCCCAGGTGGAAAAAAAGTTATTTGATCAGCACTGCAGTGCTGATCTATGTATTCTGACAGGGGGGAAGTCTCCCTGCTGTTAGAATACTGTACAATGACACAGTGGGTACGATCCACCTCAAATGTATGGATGAGGGGATCTGGTCAGTTTTTTATGTTGGTTAAAGATAACTGACCCTTGTATGGCCAGCTTAAAAGTACCATCAAATGTGTCCACATCTGTAAGTACTAATTTGCTCTTTGCCTGATATCTGAGAATTAGATTTCTGTTGATTCATAGGCTGCTTTCACACTGAGGTGCTTTACAGGCACTATAGCGCTAAAAAAAGCACCTGCATAGCACCAAAAATAGTGCCTGCATAGCGCCTGTAAAGAGCTTCTCCTCTCACTGCAGTGTGAAAGCCCGAATGGTTTCACACCGGAGCGGTGCGCTGGCAGGACGGTAAAATAAGTCCTGCAAGCAGCATCTTTGCAGCGCTGTAGGAGCTCCTAAAGTGCCCCTGCCCATTGAAATCAATCAATAGAACTTTTACTGAGATGTAGTGAACTACACTGATAAATCCTTGACAGGCATAGTTAAGTGCACCTTGCAAAGGCTCAAGTGAAATGAAGAAGAAAGACATTATTTGCCAACCTAATAAATATTAGCACAGCCTTTAAAACACGACTTTGTGACATACAGATTGCTATTTTGCTTGTGTATCATCAGCTTCCACACAGTCCACACTGTCGGCTCTGGATAAATGATAACATCTGCCATTTTTCTCTGGCTTCACGGTTACTTCCAGTGCTCTCCTCCTCCAATTCCTTATCTAATTTAGGACCGCTGTTCTAAACACAGAGGGAATGGAAAACAAACTTTAACTAGTTAGAATAAAAGAATCAACACAGAACAAGCCATAATGATGTGTTTTATATCTTCCCATAATTATTTTTTTGCAGCGACGCTGAGCGGAATGTCTGCGAGTTACAGAAAAATATCATCAGATGAAAACATTAAAGCTTTCATAGAAAAAATGTTTGGAAAATGTATATATGTATATATATATATATATATATATATATATATATATATATATATATATATATACATATATACACAGTATCTCACAAAAGTGAGTACACCCCTCACATTTTTTGCAAATATTTTATTATAGCTTTTCATGTGACAACACTGAAGAAATGACACTTTGCTACAATGTAAAGTAGTGAGTGTACAGCTTGTATAACAGTGTAAATTTGCTGTCCACTCAAAATAACTCAACACATAGCCATTAATGTCTAAACCGCTGGCAACAAAAGTGAGTACACCTCTAAGTGAAAATGTCCAAATTGGGCCCAATTAGCCATTTTCCCTCCCTGTGTCATGTGACTCATTAGTGTTACAAGGTCTCAGGTGTGAATGGGGAGCAGGTCTGTTACATTTGGTGTTATCGCTCTCATACTGGTCACTGGAAGTTCAACATGGCACCTCATGGCAAAGAACTCTCTGAGGATCTGAGAATTGTTGCTCTACATAAAGAAGGCCTAGATTGCCAAGACCCTGAAACTGAGCTGCAGCGTGCTGGCCAAGACCATACAGCAGTTTAACAGGACAGGTTCCACTCAGAACAGGCCTCGCCATGGTCGACCAAAGATGTTGAGTAAACATGCTCAGTGTCATAACCAGAGGTTGACTTTGGGAAATAGACATATGAGTGCTGCCAGCATTGCTGCAGAGGTTGAAGAGATGGGGGGGGGTCAGCCTGTCAGTGCTCAGACCATATGCCGCATACTGCATCAAATTGGTCTGCATGGCTGTCATTCCAAAAGGAAGCCTCTTCTGATGATGCACAAGAAAGCCCGCAAACAGTTTGCTGTAGACTAAGTACATCGATTTCTGGAACCACGTCCTGTGGTCTGATGAGACCAAGATAAACTTATTTGGTTTAGATGGTGTCAAGTGTGTGTGGTGGCAACCAGGTGAGGAGTACAAAGACAAGTGTGTCTCGCCTGCAGTCAAGCATGGTGGTGGGAGTTTCATGGTCTGGGTTTGCATGAGTGCTGCTGGCATTAGGGAGCTACAGTTCATTGAGGGAACCATGAATGCCAACATGTACTGTGACATACTGAAGCAGAGCATGATCCCCTTCCTTCGGGGACTGGGCAGCAGGGCAGTAATCCAACATGAGAATGACCCCAAACACCCCTCCAAGATGGCCACTGCCTTGCTAAAGAAGCTGAGGGTAAAGGTGATGGACTGGACAAGCATGTCTCCAGACCTAAACCCTATTGAGCATCTGTGGGGCATCCTCAAACGGAAGGTGGAGGAGCACAAGGTCTCTAACATCCACAAGCTCCGTGATGTCATCATGGAGGAGTGGAAGAGGATTTCAGAGGCAACCTGTGAAGCTCTGGTGAACTCCATGCCCAAGAGGCTAAGACTAAGCACTTTGTGTAGTGCGAAATGCGTAAGATTTGTTCCACTTTGCTGTGACCTGTATTTTGGATGACACTTTATTGAATAAAGGCAATAAAGTGCGGCTGTCCAGGATTTCTTTGATGTCTAACTGCTACAGCATTGCCAGCACCTGGACTTCTAAACTGAAGGAGATGCCTTTTACTTTGATCTGACCCACCTGGAGCGGTTAAGGCAGTGCTGGAAAATAATGGTCGCCACACAAAATATTGACACTTTGGACCCAATTTGGACATTTTCACTTAGGGGTGTACTCAATTTTGTTGCCAGCGGTTTAGACATTAATGGCTGTGTTGAGTTATTTTGAGGGGACAGCAAATTTACACTGTTATACAAGCTGTACCAAAGTGTAATTTCTTCAGCGTTGTCACATGAAAAGATATAATAAAATATTTACAAAATGTGAGGGTTGTACTCACTATTGTGAGATACTGTATATATATATATATATTAATGTGTGTAGCACCCTCTACCACAGGTAGGTGCTAGAGTAGTGGGTTTGTTTTGTACTGTCAGTGCAGGTAAATTTAGGCAGGCCTATGCTGTGAGCTAGGCCTGTTTGTTTTGATCTGGGGGCAGGGGAGCGGTTTAGTGTAGCAGTAGGTGAATGACATGTGTTTCAGCTTTTAGGCGCCTCCTCTGGTTTTCAGAAGGTTCTGGAAAAGAGGTAGGGCAGAGAGCTGGAGTGACAGGGGATGTATGTTGGAGCCCTGACCAATCCCCAACTAGGATTGGCAAGGGGCAGGACTTCTGTATATATATCCATGGTCAGCCTGTGTGCAAGGAGTTGTCAGGTGGAAGAACTGAATGATGGAGTGCAAGGCCTCATGTACACTGCTCCTGGTAAATGGACGTTCAGAGGCAGTTGGCTGCTTTTTTCAGCTGCCCCTGAACTAATCCAATGTTATCTTATGTGTACATGTACACAGGTTCGTTTAATGTCGTTTTTAGGCAGTTGCGCTTAGAGGCTTTTCTTTGAAGGCAAAAAAAATAGTTTCTGACGTTTAAGACACCAAACGCCGCTAAATGCGCCTAAACGCGGTAACTGCGTTTAGCCGTATTTCCTTTACAGGTGTTTTTCATTTTTGGCTATTTTGAAAAATATATATATATTTTTTTTTTCAAACGCTTCTAAACGCAAAGGCGGCAAAACGCTGCTAAACGCAACATGTCAATGCAGCAAAGCTGACGTTTTAAACGCGTGTTTTTATCTGTCAAGTTAAATCGTTCAGGAGAGGTTGTAAAAATGTCCCATGTACATTAAGCCTTAGACTGTCGTGGTCTGAGGGAACCCCCTTTCTGGGGGGGTGAACTCAGGCCTGGAGCTGGTAGGGAGCTGGGAGGGAGCTCTCTCTACACGGTCATTGAGAGGTGTCCTAGAACAGGAGCAGGAAGAGGACAGTTGGGAGCACTGCCAGGAAAGTCATTCTGGAGGGATCCATGCTGGGGTCGGTGAGTGAGAAGCACAGTGTGAAGCTCTGTGAGAGACATGCCAGGATTTGAATGTTGAGCCAGAGGAAGAGACTGTGGTGTTGTTTTGGAGTCAAGTCGTTGCAGCCACAAGGGCTGGCAGGATTTGCATTGAACGTGCTGGGATCAGTGGTCCACCAAGTGTCAGCACATTCATTCTTCTCTTTACAGGCAGGGGGCTGCAGACCCCTGCCTGTAAAGGGCTATTAGGAAAACATTAGGACTTATTCAGAGTGAGGCCTAACAAGCAGGAGACTGTTCATTGTTTGGAAAAGTGCCAAAATGGAAGTCTGACCAGCAGGTGAAATGTGTGGATGCTAGTACACGTAGTGACCCCATGAGGGCACCGCTACATTTATATATACTGTAAGCACAATTGGAAGGGTCAGTCCCAGGGCACATGTCTAGTAGGGGTGAGCCCGATGTTCGAGTTGAACGTAAGTTCGACTTGAACATCGGGTGTTTGCCTGTTTGCCAAATACCGAACATTATGGGGTATCCGCAAGAAATTTGAGCGCCCACGGAACGCCCCATAACGAACGGCGAGATTGCAGTGCATTGACGGCTGCTGATTGGCCAAAGCATGCACCTGACCTGCATACTTTGGCCAATCACAGTGTGCTCTGCTGCGAGAGCTATGATTGGCCACATGTAGGGTGCCTTTGGCCAATCATGGCCCACGTCCCACACTATGTTAGGCTGCTTACACGGCAGCCGTACATAGTTTTATGAATGAGAGCCACAAAATTACATTTGTAAAGGAAAAAAATGTCATTTAAAACTGCTCGCAGCTGTAATGTATTGCCAGGTCCGGGCAATATACATAAAAACCATTGAAAAAAACATCATGGGTTCTCCCCCCAGTCCATTACCAGGCCCTTTGGGGGCCCTTTGGGTCTGGTATGGATATTAAGGGAAACCCTGCCCCAAAATTAACCACTTAAGGACCGAGCCTCTTTTTTACACTTGTTGTTTACAAGTTAAAATAATTTTTTTTTGCTAGAAAATTACTTAGAACCCCCAAACATTATATATTTTTTTTCGAACACCCTAGAGAATAAAACGGCGGTCGTTGCAATACTTTCTGTCACAGAAATTTGCGCAGCGGTCTTACAAGAGCCCTTTTTTTTGAAAAAATACACTTTTTTGAATTAAAATATAAGACAACAGTAAAGTTAGCCCATTTTTTGTATATTGTGAAAGATAAGATTACGCCGAGTAAATTGATACCCAACATGTCATGCTTCAAAATTGCGTCAGCTTGTGGAATGGCAACAAACTTTTACTCTTAAAAATCTCCATAGGTGATATTTAAACATTTCTACAGGTTATCAGTTTTGAGTTACAGAGGAGGCTAGAATTATTGCTCTCGCTGTAACAATCGCAGTGATACCTCACATGTGTGGTTTGAACACCATTTTCATATACGGGCGCTACTCATGTATGTGTTCGCTTCTGAGAGCGAGCTCGTCGGGACGGGGCGCTTTAAAAAAAAATTTTTTCTTATTTATTTTACTTAAAATTTTTCATTTTGACACTGTCTTTTTAAAAAAAAAAAATTGGTCACTTTTATTCCTATTATAAGGAATGTAAACATCCCTTGTAATAGAAAAAAAGCATGACATGACCTCTTAAATATGAGATCTGGGGTCAAAAAGACCTCAGATCTCATATTTACACTAAAATGCAATTAAAAAAAAAAGTCACTTGAAAAAAATAAGCGGCCCGGTAAGCGGCGGAGACGACCGGAGTGTGGCGGGAGGGAGGTGGGCACCTCTCCTGCCGCCGATAAAAGTGATCTCACGGTGATTTCGCCAAGGAGACCATTTTTTCTTAGAGAGAAATACACTGCGTTCCCGAAAATACCGGAGTTATGGCAGCTAGCCACTGTCATAACCCTGGTATGTTGTTTTGCATAAAGTGAGCTGACATTTCCCCTCGGCGTGTCTTCCGGGTATCGCAGCTCCGGCGCTGTGAGTGGCTGGAGCCGCAATGTCGTCACTCCCGCGCATGCGCACGGGAGACTTCTTTCCGGCAAGGTCCAGAGGTTGCCGGGCTTTCAGCCGAGAATCCCCTGTGCACATGCACCGCTGCAGCCAGCGGCTCATTGCGAGGGGAATATCTCCTAAACCATACAGGTTTAGGAGATATTTTTTTACCTACAGGTAAGCCTTATTATAGGCTTACCTGTAGGTAAAAGTTTTAAAAATAGGTATACAACCACTTTAATGCAGCACACTCTCTTCTTTATAATGCTAGAAGAATGAAGTTGTTTTGCTGCTCATATTCACACAGAGTTCTGACAAACTGATTTCTTTATTATTTCTCGTTATTTCATGAATATAATATTTTTCGTCGTCAGATCTACCGAATATTTTTTTTTGTTTTATGTTTTTATATTTTTATTATTTGTTGTTTGTTTTTTTTAATCAAGATCTCCTGTTTTTTTATTGAAATTTTTTTTTTTTGGTGATCTCCATAATTTTTTTGGTGGGTTTTGTGTGTCAAGTTACCACAACACCATTATTATCTTGTCTTTTTGAATCTCAAGCAGATTGGTTGATGTTGGTGTCCCTTGTTAATTTCACATTGTATTTTGGAAATGTACCTGCCTACTCACAAATAAACTGTCCTTTTTGAAGGAAAACACATAGGGCAAGTATTATTTAAAAAAAAAACCCTTTATTATGGGTCATAACCAATTAAAGAGGGAAGGCAACGCTGGAGAAACAGCTGAAATTGGTGAAGTCTTTGTCCCCCAGGGCAGACATCAACTATTTTAAGGCAAAATTGGTGGCTTGAGCAGTCCATATACAAGGGAGTACAATCTGGTCCAGAAGTCCAAGAGATCAGGAACAGCAGCAGATGACATATATGTCCCCAGGCTGTGGTCATACAAGAGCCTGCATCTTTTATCAGACCAGACTGAACCCAGGCTCACTTTCTTGTCTTCCTTCCACTCTTCCTTCCAGGCTGTGGCTGTGGTGTTGGAGGTGTGGCAGGAGGAGGAGGAGGAGGAGGATGATGCAACTCACACAGGTGGGTATTGGGTGTGATTTGGCCCCTCAACCCCTTATTTAATGTGATATAAATGATTTCCTCACACATGAGACGTTGGCCCTCCTTCATGTCCTGCATTTTGGTGGCAGCCATGGAGGCAAAGACCTCTTCATGAATGGGGGTGGTTCTGAGGGCCGCAGAAACCTCCCCAATCAGCCTGAGGGCTGACTCCTCCACGTTACTCCCCTTCCTGGGTCTTTTGGTTGGAAGGTGGAGGGGGGGGACCTGGGATTCTGTAAGGCCCCTACTGGGCCCGGCCACCTCCTGGCTGACACTAACTCCTGTCTCCTCCTGGCTGCCACATTCCACAGCCTCCTCCTGTGTGCCACATTCCACAGCCTCCTCCTGGCTGAGGTCTTCCTGTGTATGAAAAAGGGACATAGTTTTAGTTTTTGGTTCATCAATCACACAAAATTTTCAGCTCATGACTGTTGCAAATTGAATGTTAATAAATAGAAAAGACTATCATTCTGAGCCCAGCATTTTGCATTCTTGTCCCAATCGTTTGTGGCCACTACTGTCTATTGATATGTAAAACACTTTATTAAATCAGCAATTAGTGATCAATAATAACATCTAGTAAACATAATTTCTTTTTTCACAAGAAATCCGTAGAACAATGCTATACCTGGCTCAAGCTGGGCTCCTCCACTTCTTCCTGGCTGCAAGTCCCAGGTTGGACATCGGAAGCCTTAGCTGGAGTAGAAGGAAGAGTGGAAGGTAGGGTGAAAGGTAGGGTTGAGAGGGATTCCCTGACTTCAGTCTGGGCTGACAGAAAATGCAGTCTTTCATAGTATCACAGCCTGAGGACATAAACGTCATCTGCTGCAGCTTCGGATCTCATGGAATCCTGGACCTTCTTGCACTCCCTAAGATAAGTGCTCCTCAGGCCATTTAAAAGCCATTTTGGCTTTTAAATAGGGGATGTTTGCCATGGGGACCTGCGGCTTCACCAACTCCAGCAGTTTCTCCAGCGCTGCCTGCCTCTTTAATTTGTTATTATATTGTGGATGTTTCACCTGCCACAGACAGGGCAGCTCCTTGTATTTATCAATGAATATTGGGAGGAAACCATGGTCTTTGAAGCCATTCATTTTATCTGCAAGACACAACACAAGACAAACCCTAATATCAGGCTAAACTCTCCTAATCTTGTCCCAATATAGGCCTCAATCTATAAGCAGTATAGGCCCAAGTAAAAATTGTACCTTCATTATCATGATCGGTGCCTCTGCGACTCCGTCCTCCGAGCACAGATCGTACGTATGACGCACGCGTGTTACGCTTTATATACACTGCGCATGCGTGAAACTCCACCTGCCACTTTTCTTTCGGCGCAGTGGGAGAGCACATGGCAGAGACACAGCAGGTGCGTGATAATAGCAGCAACGAGGAGGAAAGCCCGGAGCCAGAAACGTCCCGATCCCACAGGAGATTTAAGGCATCAAATATGGCCTTTGTAGAAATGGTGGAGATGGTGGACATCTTGAAGAGGGCCGACTATGATGGGAAGCATGGACCTTACCCAAAACCAAATGTGTGAAAGGCCAAGATCATGGCTAAAGTTGTGAAGAGTCTGCACAGGAATTTTGGGGTACGGCAATCCAAGGAACAACTGAGGAAACGCTGGTCAGACCTGAAATTGAGGGAGCACGATCAGTATAGAAGGATCAGGAGAGTGCTGCAAAAAAGTAAGTAGTTGTCCTGTGTTCCTATTCTTATTATTATTACGTTTGTGCTGCTCCATGTGCTTTTCTTTACTGTTGTACAGTTTAAAATAGCAACTTTCATGCTCATGGGCACATTAGTCGTTTCCTAGGAAAAACATTGTTCGTTCAGCCATTAAAATACGATGTTTTAGGCAGATGCCTAGTTCTATTTAAAAAGTTTGTTGTCTAGATGGGTTTGTAACTAGAATGAAATTCAAACTTGATTCAGTGTAAGGAGAGGACACTCAGCAGCTGTTTACACATCTGGACACAGGAGCACTAGTGTGGGACACCAGAACACCCTTTTTATTAGGGTGTCCCACACAGGTGCTCCAGTGGATACTATAGGGGTGTCTCCATCTGTAAAACTTGCACAAAACAGGTAAGTATTCCAGCTTTTAGGCAAAAAAAAATGTTTTCAGCTTGGAACTTTGCTAAAATAGACAATTGTACCCCACTTCCAACCAATGTTTCATATTCCTATTTCTACCATCAAATATCTGTGTGCTAAGTATACCTTTTTTTCACATAGGGGAGAAAAGACTCGGGAAATCAGAGGAGACCAGAGACTCCCCACCTCCGGAAGAAGGTGAAATCCCCCAAACCCAAGCAGAGGAGGAGGGAGACATTGTTGAAATTGGCGAAATTGTCACCACAACAGGTTAGTGTCTGCGACCACAGCTTCAGGTAATAGATGGATGCCTGCATATTTATAATACATGGTGTGTTTTTTTATTTATTTTTAGGTGATGGGGATGTTGTGGAAGAAGAATGTCATTTCACCAGTGAAAGTACCCAGATCCTCATCGGGGAGATAATGGGGTGCAATCGCAATTTAGAACATTTAGAACAAACAGAATATTGGCATGCATTAAAAGGGGGATCAACTGCAGAGATAAAACGATAATTCTCCCGCTCTACAAGACTCTGGTCTGCCCGCACCTGGAGTATGCTGTCCAGTTCTGGGCACCAGTCCTCAGGAGGGACGTACTGGAAATGGAGCGAGTACAAAGAGGGGCAACAAAGCTAATAAAGGGTCTGGAGGATCTTAGTTATGAGGAAAGGTTGCGAGCACTGAACTTATTCTCTCTGGAGAAGAGACGCTTGAGAGGGGATATGATTTCAATTTACAAATACTGTACTGGTGACCCCACAATAGGGATGAAACTTTTTCGCAGAAGAGAGTTTAATAAGACTCGTGGCCACTCATTACAATTAGAAGAAAAGAGGTTTAACCTTAAACCAAGTAGAGGGTTCTTTACTGTAAGAGCGGCAAGGATGTGGAATTCCCTTCCACAGGCGGTGGTCTCAGCAGGGAGCATTGATAGCTTCAAGAAACTATTAGATAATCACCTGAATGACCGCAATATACAGGGATATGTAATGTAATACTGACACATAATCACACACATAGGTTGGACTTGATGGACTTGTGTCTTTTTTCAACCTCACCTACTATGTAACTATGTAACTATGTAGAACATCTAAAGTAAAACGTCAATGATGTTCAAAAAAAGAATGAAGAACATCATTGATGTTTTAGGGAGAATCTAAAACATCCAAAAATCCTAAAAATGTTTCTCATCTATTTTTGTATTTACAAATATTTTTTTACATATTTTAAAAGCCAAATTTTGAAGATGCACACAGTGTGTCAACATGTGCTATCTGCCATCACGGAAGATCAATGTACGCGTTTTGTAGGTGCAACCCCTTCCTCTCTAATAAAGTAGCTGAGAGGAAGGTGTTGCACACCCAAAACACGTCCATTGATCCCCCATGATGGGAGCTAGCACATATTGACATTAGGCATGGGATCAGGAGGGAAATCCCCATTTTGAATCCCAATTTGTGTGCATCTTAAAAATTTGGCTTTTACAGGGGTGACTTCACCTCATCTGATGAAGGCAATATCAACACAGTTTGGACATACTAATGTCTGATATTGCCTTCACTTTATCAAAGTTGAACTTTGTAAGTTCATGAGTTGTGTATTGTTTTATGGTTTTAAACATGCCTGTTTACCAATAAAAGGCCATTTCTAATTAATGTGACCAAAAAAAATGTTATACACCAAAAATGTTGGTTTGTTAAAAAACCCTTTTAAAATGCACATGTGATTGTGCTTTGAGTAAAACGTTTGATAATGAACAATGTGTGGCTTCTTCTTTCAATGCTCAAAAGCAGTTTTTGGAGTAAAGTTGGTTCTTACAGTGACAATGGGGATTATTTACTACAGGCAAATCCACTTTGCACTACAAGTGCAGTCTCAAGTGCACTTTTGCAGTGCACTTGTACTGCAAAGTGGATTTGCCTTTAGTAAATAACACCCTCAGTGCTTTAAAATTTGCCACAATCACGCCATTTTCATGACTCCCCAAATTTCTGTCATGGTGCAGAAAAAGATGAAATTTTTTGTCAGTAATGTATTACATACATTAACTACAAAAACAAGGTGTGTGTGTAGCAGACCCACAACATAATAATAATAGTTAGCCGAAGAAGAGATTGCCACCTCATGTCTCAAAAAAATTTTGTTTGCACTGTTGAAGAAAAAGGGCAATAAAAATATACCATTAAAAGATAACCGAGGTAGGGCATGGAAAAGCCCAAAACTGAATCTAGCTGAAGTCAAGAACAGGGTCACTCAAGCCATGATCCACAGTAAAATTGAAGCAACGATTCTTGATAGGATTCCCCAACATCTTAAAATTTGGTACCCCTGGGCTGAACATTTTCTACCCCCAGACTTCGGCAAACACCTTCTAAAACCCTAGCTAGATCACAACAACATCGGACAGACTTAATGGTGATCTGGTGGTTCATGCGTCCCCCCGACCATCCCTCTCCCCTCCTCACCTATCTCTAGCCTTTCTTCACCTTTCCTTTTCTCACCTCTTTTCTTATTCTCTCTTTTCTAATTAACACCTCATCTACAGATATATCACTGGTAATGTTTTTTACAGTTTACGTAACGTCTACCAGATTTTGACCCTGTACATGTTCGCAGATTTATTTTTTATGTAAACAAAACTATAGCTTTTGTTTTATTTTCAATTATATAATGAGATAGATATAATGCGTCCGCAGCTATCTCTTCAATGACTATCTTTTGTACCTTCTGTTATGACATTGTCCTTGCTGTCCGTCTTAATAATTTAGATGCAGGAAAAGAACTTGTATAAATGTCATTGTTCTATGTTGCATAAATATTGCCTGTTGAACTTTATGTCTTCTTTTCAATAAAAAAAACTTTGAACAGAAAAGATAACTGAGGAGACAGCCAAGCAGTAAATCCAAACAAATATTTTTTCAGCTTCAAAAATATTTGTATTTTAAAAATGTCTCTGACATTGTCTGGCATATCGATGGCCCCCCTACCAGAAAAGTATTCAAGGTATCTTATACGGACCTCGTGGGCGCTCTGGGGGGGCAAGCCAGGACAGCCAGTTTCAAGCACCGTCAGGGTTTGTTCATTAAGAATTCCGGCCTCATGCCCAACTGAGGCAACATAGTTCAAAGAATTTCTCCTTAAAAAGTTGTGGAGAACACAGCAAGAAAGGATAATGTGATTATGTTTATATTCCGCCATGTGTATGGGTGTAAGAAATAGGCAGAACCCGCTGGCCATTATTCCAAACATATTCTCCACCACTTTTCTGGCTCTGGCCCCAACGTGGCAACTAGCCTCTGCTCCGGAGTGATGGCTTGCCGCATGCAGGTATCCTGCCTGATGATATAAGGGGACAGCAAAGCCAACAAACGGCGAAAAACGGGGTCCGTCATCCTGAGGAAGTTCCTGAAATCATCAGGATTATTCTCACGGATCTCACAAAGCAAAGGCATGTGAGAGAATTGGTCACGCTGGAGCAACCAATTCTTCGTCCATTAACTCCTCCTCGCCCTGTTCATGGACTGGGCTTGTGTCAAAGCTAAAAGCCCAACACCAAGCCCCTGCACAGCACGAATTCTATGATGAGTACGTACACGCAACATGGCTTCAAAATGGTCGGCTGGTCAGAACGAAGTAACAGAACACACTGAAGAACAGCAAGGCCTGTGAAGAGTGAGCTGAAAATCAGCTACAAGCAGACAAGAAAGCACTGATAATCAAATACAAACTCACTGTACGCACTGAAGAACAGATACAAACCCACAAGTGCAAACTGAACACTAGAAGTACGATCTGAAAACCACAAGTCTGAAAAGCACGAATTATCTCTCACCAAACTTTTACTAACACAAGATTAGCAAAAGGAGCCCAAAGGGTGGCGCACTTGGTATTGAACTGCCCTTTTATAGTCCTGTCGTATGTGTTGTACATCACCACGTTCTTGACGCTAGGAAATTCCGACAACTTTGTGCGACCGTGTGTATGCAAGACAAGTTTGAGCCAACATCCGTCGGAAAAAATCCAATGGATTTTGTTGTCGGAATGTGAGATCGTGTGTACAGGGCATTATTGTAATCATTAAAAATTATATCAATATTTCTGTCTATAATAATCCCCAAAAAGTTATTTCTGTCTATAATAATCCCCAAAAAATTACAAACTGTTACAGTTTAAATGACCTAAGGAATGACAATAATGGCACTTTATAGTGCAGATTTATTTTTGCTATGAGCAGATATAAAGTTGAGTATAGGCTATATACCAGTACCTCATCCATAATTAACACTCGGTTCACATATGAGCCACATGCGGCTCACAGCAGGGATCCGGTGCGTGCTGGTTCACCGTTTCAGGTCCGATTTCAGTCCAAATTTCGGGGTGAATTTGGACCTGAAACGGACCAAAAGCGTGCAAAACGCACTGCACTCGCTGCGGAGATATGTGAACCGGCTCCATAGAGAGCCTGTCAAAATCTCCTGCTATTGAGAATTGGATGCGAAGATCCCCATCCAATTCACAATGGCATGAACCCAGTCTTAAAGAATAAATATTAGAACTTTACTGGTACCAGAGAAGGACAGTAAAACCAAAACTCCTAAAAAATGTTTTTATTATAAAAAATAAAAAAATCATGTTGACATATTCATAAAATAATGAAATAGGTGCTTATTTGGCTGATACAGGCCATATATATAAAACTTCCACAATATTTCTTCGCTAGTAATTCAAGAAGTAGATGAGTTTCACAAACATTGCTTCCTCAGGACCTGAATATCCTAACTGCAAAGAAAAAATAGCCTATCCAAGAGAAAAAAGAATAACAATCAGTTATAAGTAAAAAACATGCAACATCCTATATAGGAAACATACTGTATCCATCTCGGACAACTTACATGCACCAATGTAGAGCCCAGCAATAGCCGGTGGTGTATCAAATGGCGCAAGGCTGCGGTATGCCATTTTGCGCACAACAACAAGGCCAAATACAAAATTGCGGGTAAATTGTCCTACATGAAGGAGCAAAAGTAGTTAGGTGACTGGCCTATCAATAAGGCTTAACCGATATTCAAACAGAAAATAATATTAACAGAGGGTATGGCAATTACTCCCCAGAAAAAAGTGGAATCAGCATTAAGACAGGATCACGATACCAAGGCGTTCAGTCCACTAAGAGCTGATATGACCTGTGATACCAGACATATATAGAAAGTTTTTTTTAAATCAGGTCATTTATCAAGCCTCCCATATAATATAGGAGTAAACAGGTCTATACTAAGGGTTCATCAGTACCTGCAATTAATAATGTGATTGATTCCAGATGGCATAACAAGTGATATTGATCTATCCCACAACATAATCATTTATATCGGTGCATATTCACTAAGCTTTTGCAAGGATGAACACCATCTGGGGATAAAAACATATCTATTTATGTCAATTAGTATCATATGGTCTGTAAGGGCCAGTCAACTCAATGGAAAGAAAGTAACTATAATATACAGGCAAAACAGTGACTTTCCAATAAGGCCACACCAATAGATATCCAGCAACTGCATGCCAAATAGTGTGTAAGTGCCTCTTCATATATTAAGATGACTCACAGCCGTAGATCATCTGGGGATCATAGTAGATATGTCTAAATACCACATTCTATTCAGCCAATCCACATGAGCAGATAAATGATCCATCATAGTAACCACACCAGAATACACTAATGCTGCATACACACGGTTGGAATTTCTGACAACAAATGTTCGATGTGAGCTTGTTGTTGGAAATTCTGACCGTATGTATGCTCCATCGGACATTTGCTGTTGGAATTTCCGACGACAAATGTTTGAGGCGAAGTTCTCAAATTTTCCGACAACAAACTTTGTTGTTGGAAATTCCGAGCGTGTGTACCCAAGTTTGACGCACAAAATTCCACGCATGCTCAGAATCAAGCAGAAGAGCCACACTGGCTATTGAATTTCATTTTTCTCAGCTTGTCGTACGTGTTGTATGTCACCGCATTCTTGGCGATCGGAATTTCCGACAACATTAGTGTGACCGTGTGTATGCAAGACAAGTTTGAGCCACCATTCGTCAGAAAAAAAATGCACGGTTTTGTTGTCGGAATGTACGATCGTCTGTACGCGGCATTACCCGATAAGCCTGCAGCAAAAGTATAGCACCATCCTACACTACTCCTTTGATATGCCCCACATTTAAAGCCATTTTTGGCGCCAAACCAGCAACTCAGTTACCATTACTCCTAATTAACATCTGTGTCCTAAGACATCATCTCCTGCAACACAATCAACTCACAGCACCCTGTATAGGAGAGGGCGTCAGCCTCTCCCCTCAGGCATCTGCTCCCGGCTCACTCCTCGCTTGAGTTTTAGTCCAGCCTCCAGGGCTGATAGCTTTGAGGTTTTTAAGGACCTTAACCTCTTTGCTCAAAGATTGACATATAAATACCTCTATGATGAAGAAAGAAAAAAAAAACAGGAAAAAATAGAAAGAGAACAATGAAAATGCTTTACAGTAAGCATTTTACAGTAAATGCTTTACAGTAAGGGACTTCCTAGCTCTTGGGGAGCTCTGCAGAGGTGAGTCCCCCTGAGGCTTGTTCAGGGTTCTCCCCTCAAACACAGCCCCCCATTGAGCCTATTAAAATAAAGAAAAAGTCTACTAAATTTCCCCCTTTACAAACCAACTCTAATATTTGAACCTTTCTGTCTCAAACTAGGTTTGAAATGAAAAAGTTAAGTTTTTGAGCTTTTCCACACAATAATATATCTCCCGAACAACAGCAGGCAATAACCAGACTACAAAAGAATGATAAATTAACAATCAAAATGGCCGACAAAGGTGGCAATGTTGTGGTGATAGACACGCAGATGTACAAAGATATGTGTTTAGATATTCTTTCCAATAAGGATGCCAAGATTCCAGAAGATAGAATCTTGGACTTTAACACTGAATTTGATGCTATGATAAACAATGCATACAGTAGAGCTGCACGATTCTGGCCAAAATGAGAATCACAATTTTTTTGCTTGGAATAAAGATCATGATTCTCTCATGATTTTCGCGGTGTAAAATCTTTCACATTATACAAAAAAATCGGGCTAACTTTACTGGTTAGTTTTTTTTTTTTTAATTCATTAAAGTGTAATTTTTTCCTAAAAAATTGCATTTGAATGACTGCTGCGCAAATACAGTGTGAGATAAAATATTGCAACAACCACCATTTTATTCTCTAGGGTCTCTACTAAAAATATATATATAATGTTTGGTGGTTCTAAGTAATTTTATAGCAAAGGGAAATGACTTTAACTTGAAACCAACAAATTTCAGAAAAAGGTTAAACTCCCCTCATTTACACACCAAAGTGTATTCCTTTGATTTAAAGGATTCTTAACGATTAATCGTGCAGCTCTAGCACATGGGAATGGAATTATTGATAGAGACATCTATGATGCTTTGGAAGTTCCTTATGCTAGGATTCCATCCTTCTATGCATTACCTAAAACTCTAAAGGACATGGCAAGACTGCCTGGCCATCCAATTATTTTGGGAATAGAAGCTAAGACAGAAAATGGAAGCGTCTAGTAGACACATTCTTATGACCCTGACAACATCATCTGATGAAGAAACGAGGAGGAGTTGGAGCATGTGATGCGATTAAGTGCTGGGACACAGCGGCCATCTTGTTGGTTTGAAACGCCAGTCGTTACCATGAGAACGTGAGTTATACTCCTCTTGTTGCAATAAACTTTTTTGTTGGGATGTCCACGCTATGAGAAGTGTTTTATCAATAATTATTTGAGAGTATCCTTGCTGTTCTGGGAGCATCAAATGATATCCATGAGAGCTGCTGGTGGAGTTTATCCTTATATCAGCATCCATTACTTACTGATCTGTGTCTGTGAAATTTTGCTGTGATGAAGGTGATACCCCTAAAGCAGAGGACTGCTGGGATTGCCATTGAATTATATTCATTGCCTTTATATCTCTACCTAGGGGTAAGATTCAGTGTTATTGGGTGTTAGTGATGGTCTCCTTGCATTACTGATATACAATATAGGAAAACCTTCTTGCACATCTACAAACTCTCTATTAGGCCTATGGATTTTATTTAATTTTAGCTCTGCACCATCACTTTATTCTTACAACCACATGTATTGGGTCTTCCGTCATACATCCAGAATATGATGGATTTATTGAGAAAATTGCATAACATTCCAATACCATCAGACAGTATATTGGTTTCTATTGATGTGGAGGCTCTATACTGTAGTATTCCCCATACTTTGGGAATCTCAGTGGTGGAGAATGTCCTAAATGAGATGGATATGTTGGCAAGACCCTATAGTATCTTCATTGTGCGTTTGTTGCATCACATTCTCACTAAAAATGTATTTACTTATGATGGCTCCCACTACATCCAGGTGCAGGGGGTTGCGATGAGGAACATGTGCCCCATCGTATGCCAACCTGTACCTGGGGGGGTGGGAGCGAGTAGTATCAGTGGCGTCTCCAGCTTTCATATTTAGAGGGGGCACATGGGGGGACAGGGACAAAAGTAGGGGGGCAACTATAAAATGCAATTATGTATATATATATATATATATATATATATATATATATATATATATATATATTTTTTTTTTATATATATATATATATATATATATATATATATATATATATATATATCCTGGGGCCCTTTACTACGACCCCACAAGGGCCCTTTCACATGTTCTGCAGTGAGCTCCCTTCCTAATGTATTGGGCCCCCCCCAGGGTGGCAGAAAACAAGAGATATATGTCACCAGCATACCAAGAAAATATAAGGGTCCAAAGCAGTGGGAGAACTATCAGGGTTGCAAAGGTTGTCTTGTCACCGGGCACTGGTGTTCTGCCACTGTGGGGCTCCCCAGCCTCCTCTTGCTGTCCTGCCCCTGCTATTGACAGCGCTGGTCTGGCATCTCTTGGAATTTACAGGCTGGTTCTCCTGTCCTAAGGACGGGAGAAATCAGTCTGTTTTTTCAGTAACTGAGAGTCCTGGTGGAGTCCTTCCTGCAACTCACTCTTCTCCCTGCCACTGAGGATGCAGGGGAAGGAGCAGATCGGGCGGCCGTGGTTGTGTGAGTGCTCACATTATGCAGTGTCAGCGAGAGAGGGAGGGGGGAGGAATCACCCACAGGAGCTGTCTGGGGACTCTCTCCCTCTTAGACATTGATTTTTTGTAAAAAAAAAAAAAAAAAATGTTTTTTTAATTGGGGGGCACAGCATAATGTTGGGGGGGTCAGGGCCCCCTCTGGCCCCCCCTAGGGACGCAATTGAGTAGTATTTGTGTATACCTGTCCAACATCATGTGCTAGTACAGATATATAGATGATGTATTCATGGTGTGGAACTCCAGTGAGACAGAGTTGCATGAGTTTATGAACCAATCGGCATCCAATCTGTTTAATTTAAAATTCACTATGAAAAGTGACCATACCTTTAGGAGCATACCTTATTCGCAATACTTACGTATTAACCAAAATTGCTCTAGTGCTGAAGAATTTGAAAAAGAGTGCAAGCTTTTGAGGTACAGGCTACTTCAGAGGGGATATACCAAAACCACTCAGAAAAAAAGCATATAATGAGGCATGCCAAAAGGATAGACATGAAATGTTATTTGGAAATAGAACCAGCAAACAACTGGACACCGTGAGAATTGAGACTACTTATTCTAGCCATCACCAGCTGGTAGAGGAAGCCATAGGCAAACATTGGCACCTCCTAACTGGTGATCCTATCTTGAGGAAATACATAAAAGAATATCCTCAACTCACATATAGAAAGGGCAGATCGCTAAAAGATCGACTGGTCCAAAGTCACTTTCAGGAGGCTTCTCCTATGATTAAGGCTGGAAAAGGCATGTATAAATGTGGTATATGTGAGTATTGCAATTGGATCCTGGAAGGACCATCATTTGTCTTGCCGAATGGATGCACGCACAAGATAGGACACTATGTTGATTGCCAAACTCATTTACATTGTGTTCTGCAGGTGCAGGGCATTCTATGTTGGCAACACAATTAGAAACTTTTGGAGAAGAATATATGATCACATCTACTACATTAGGAAGAATCTCCTATACACTCCGATAGGTAGATATGTGGCCCTACAAAATAAACACGATACATCTATGGTTCAATTTACTGTGTTGGAAAAAGTTCTGGGGGATCCAAGAGGAGGGAACTTTGATAGAAAATGATTGCAACATGAGGTGAGGTGAAATTTTTATCTAAATGCCCCCTCCCCACCAGGCCTTAATGATGCCTTGACCCCAGATGATCTACAGCTGTGGGTCAGCTTAATATAGGAAGAGGCACTTACACACTATTTGGCACGCAGTTGCTAGATATCTATTGGTACTTTGGCCTTATTGGTAAGTCACTGTTTTGCTTGTATATTATAGTTACTTTCTTTCCATTGAGTTGACTGGCCCTTACAGACCATATGATACTAATTGACATAAATAGATATGTTTTTATCCCCAGATGGTGTTCATCCTTGTAATAGCTTTGTGAATATGCACCTATAAGGCTGATTATGTTGTGGGATAGACCAATATTGTTTGTTACGCCATCTGGAATCAATCACATTATTAATTGCAGGTACTGATTAACCCTTAGTATAGACCTGTTTACTCCTATATTATTTGGAAGGTTTGATATATGACCTGATTTTAAAAAACTTTCTATATATGTCTGGTATCACAGGTCATACCAGCTCTTAGTGGATTGAACACCTTGGTATCGTGATCCTCTCTTAATGCTGATTCCCCCTTTTTCTGGGGATTATTTACTGAGTAAGTGCCATAGCCTCGGTTATTATTAATTTCTGTTTGAATATAGGCTGAGCCTTATTGATAGGCCAGTCACCTAACTACTTGAGCTCCTTCATGTAGGACAATTTACCCGCATTTTTGTATTTGGCCTTTTTGTTCTGTGCCACATGGCATATCGCAGCCTTGCGCCATATGATACACCACCAGCTTTCGCTGGGCTCTAATTGGCGCTTGTAAGTTGTCCGAGATGGATACAGTATATTTGCTATATAGGATGTTGCATTTTATTGACTTATAACTGATTGGTGTGCTTTTTTCTCTTTGATTGACTATTTTTTCTTTGCAGTCAAGATATTGAAGTCCTGAAGAAGCAATGTTTGTGAAACGCGTCAACCTCTTGAATTACTAGCAAAGAAATATTGTTGAAGTTTTATATATATGGCATATATCAACTTCTCCTGTAAGAGGCTATCTCACCTGCCACATGAATATGCTTAAAAACAGACCACCTGCCAAACCTCTGTTACCCTTGGTAACTACTGTAGCTTCTCTCTGTATTAACTCTTGTACTGATGTCTTCCAGCTCCAATGTGCTAGTGGCTGTAGGCTATGTGTGCCGGTTACTTGTATTACACCCCTTTAGTAGATTCAGACCAGGCAAAGGCATAGTTTCAAAAGCTTTACTGGAACTATGTGGAATTATATGAATCACACGACAACAGTTCAATATAAAATTCAGTCTTTTCCTGACATCCCTAACTACATGCTTGTGGCTGCCCAGCATACCTGCACAGGAAAGAATCCATTCTTGGCAGAGCCTCTGGTTGATATCTTCAGAGAAGACTGCAAGTCTGAACAATTCCCCTACATATGGAAGGCTCCAGGACACAGGTTGGTAGCAGCTTAGCTGGAAACAGGACAGAAGCACTCTCCCACATCTTGCTGAGCGTCTGTGCATTTCCTTTCCATGCAACAGACTGTGTTGTGGGACTACAAGGCTCAGCAGTCCCAGGCATGTTGGCATGCTCTTCAGGCAGGCAATCTCCAGGGAGGACAGTCAGAATGAGAAGGCAGCTGAAGGCAGAGAGGGACAGAGCCCTCTGGGGGATGCTGGAGGATTGGGTTACATAGCAGCTGTCAGCCTGTCTTCTCCCAGATGGCTGGACTTAGCAGAGCTACCTCCTGATTTTATATGCATAGGGAGGGGGTCAGAGCCCAGCAGCAGCCCACCAAAAACAAAAACCCGGGAAATAAGTTAATCCTTTTTCAAACCCTGCTGGGCAGCAGCTAGCTAGCAAATTCCAACCTGCTTACAAGCAGGCCTATTATTTTCCACATATGTAGTATAACACCCAATGAAACAGAAGTCTAATAATCATGTAGACTGTAAATTACTGTGTAATTAACAAAATCTTTCGAGGTGAACAATGGCTGGGATATTGTGGCAACCCCATCCAATGCAAACGATATTCCCAAACACTAAATATGAGGAGGGGGAGGGGATTATATCTGGGTGGGACATTTCCAGGGACACTACATTGCTGTGTGTAGAATGGGGACCATGGATTTTTTAGATACAGAGTGCTGCTGAGCCAGTAAAGGAGGCACATGGACATTTCTAAAGATATCATTGTACTATGCTGGGGATGGGAGCAGTTAGTTGCATGGTTGTTGGTGCATGGTTGCATTCCAGTACATTTCTGAACACAGAAACAATTCCAGAGGGGTACTAAATTAGAAAATGCATATATACATTATTGTTTTGTTTTTGTTTTTTTGGTAACACATAAGCAAATTTCTTTCCCTGCTACATGCCCTCACATGCACACTCCGGTTAGTTACTTTATTTTTCACCATGTCGATATTTCATGATAAGTGGGGAGATAGCTGGACAGTACATAACTGTGGTAATAAGCCTATCATAGGCATTTAATTAAATTGATTAGATTTAGAATCATTATGTTATTCGGTTGATTGGAATGGAATAGGATCATCAGCCATTATACCGTAAAGGCTCTTGCAAAAGCAATCAATTAAAATATAATACATAAATTGTGAAATTCACTCTGTGCCCTGATTCCAGTGCATTCATCATTCTTTAACACAGTGTTGTTTTTTTTTTTGCAAATTCAAGTCCAGCACTATCTGGAATCCTATTCTCCAGTGCAGATTTTTTTTAGGTTCATGTTCTCCTGTGTCACTTCAGTGACAGTAATGAACCCTTTTTTCACAAGTGTAAATTACTTCTTTTTTGCTTCCTCAAGAAATGACCTTATTATCTCTCTTTGCTCACAGATTATAGTGTGTGGACTATAGCTATATTTATACTCAAAGATAGTATCTCCTTTGGATCATCTCTTGCTTCCCTAGAAATTAAAGCTAACTCAGTCTTTCTTAATAACTCAGTATCTCATGTTAAGTTATTAGTTTAGTTGCCCTCTTTTGTATCCTCAGTAAATCTCAGAAAATGTCTAACGAGAAACCAGATATACCACTGAACTGTATAACAGTGAGGTTGCCCACTGTTGATTTTATGCTATACTTTCTATCATGTAAATTTTATCTGTATGAACAGTCTAGACCAGCCTTTCTCAGACCTTTTTGAGATGCAAAAGAATTCTTGAAATAAATTGAATGCCTCTTGCTAAATGATTACATCTCTAGTTAACAGTAAAGTTGCATGGTCAATGAATGTAGTATATCTAGCATATTTGTCACCAAGAGCAGATAGAAGTGTTAAAAAAAACTATGTTCTCTAACAAGAAAATATTTCAGTAACAATCATGAAATTTACTAAATATTAATTATGGTCATAATACAAACAACTATGAAAATTGTAGTACCCCTTACATTGGTGGTCAGTTGAAAAGTGACTTATATTGGCAGTTGGTGTATGGTCCAATACATTGGTGACCAATAGGGATGAGCCGAACACCCCCCCGGTTCGGTTCGTAGCAGAACATGCGAACAGGCAAAAAAATTGTTCGAACACTGTTTTAGAATAATACCACAGTAAAATGACATTTCTAAAGGAAAAAATGTCACTTAAAACTACTCACGGCTTTAAATCGGAGGTCCACACAATTTTATAAGTTTTGCTCAATCAAATTGCATAAATGTATTCATTCTTAAACGGAACTTTTTTTTTTTTTTATCAAGTGTACCTGTGTATTTCTGCTTTTCATCTTAGTTTCCAGTATATCACCCCTGCGGCTATAGGCGGGTATTTTGCGGGTATATACGTAATGTCCTGTGCGCCGCACTGGCTCCTGGGAGCTCGTGTCATTGTTCCCAGGAGTCATTGTGGAGGCCCGCCGGAAGTTCTTGCAGGATTTGGAAAGATGAACTTCCTACGACGACGCCCGTTGTGATGACAACCAGGAAGTTTACAGCTCTCCGCCCTGTTACAACTGAGCATGCGCGGGAACGAGCAAGGAATGCTGGTAGCTCAGCATCACTGGAACCAGGAAGTTAATGCTTGTGGGCTTCAAATGCCCACAAGCAAAATGAAAACGTCCATCCACATTTTTTATAACTTCTTCTTTACAACGAAACCAGACATCGGGGGAGATAATTAACCAAAACAGTGAGTGTACCATTGTCAATATGTGATGGTGTTAATGTTTGGAAAAAAAAACGTCAGTGGACCTCCACTTTAATGTATTGTTGGGTCCCAGCAAAATAGATGAAAATCATAAAAAAAAACGGCATGGGTCCCCCCCAGTTCATCACCAGGGGAACCCACACCCACGTTTTTTTTTAAAAATAGTGTGGGGGTCCCACAGGCACCCAGGCAATATATACTCTGAAAAGCAGTATATATACCATACTGCCTGCCCTATATACTCTGCAGAATATTGGGCCTTAGGTGTTGGTGGTACCGGAACACTGTAATGCCCCGTACACACGATCGGACATTGATCGGACATTCCGACAACAAAATCCATGGATTTTTTCAGACGGATGTTGGCTCAAACTTGTTTTGTCTACACACGGTCGCTCAAAGTTGTCGGAATTTCCGATCACCAAGAAGGCGGTCACGTACACCACGTACGACGAGACTATAAAAGGGCAGTTCAGAACCAAGCGCGGCACCCTTTGGGCTCCTTTTGCTAATCTTGTGTTAGTAAAAGTTTGGTGAGAGACGATTCGTGCTTTTTCAGACTCGTTGTTTTCAGATCGTATTTCTGCTGTTCAGTTTGTGCTTGTGGGTTTGTATCTGGTCTTCAGTGCGTGCAGCGAGTTACCCTTGACTCTGTCATTGTGTTCTTGTTCGTTCGTTACTGTTTTTCAGGTCGCTCTTCACAGGCCTTGCTGTTCTTCAGTGCATTCTGTTACTTCGTTCTGAGCAGCCGACCGTATTCTAGCCATGTTGCGTATACATACTCCTCATAGAGTTCGTGCTGTGTGGGGGCTTGGTGTTGGGGTCCTTACCTTGACACAATCCCAGTTCATGAACAGGGTGGGGAGGAGCTCATGGACCAAGAATTGGTTTCTCCAGCGTGACCAGTTCTGTCACATGCCTTTGCTCCGTGAGATCCGTGAGAATAATCCTGATGATTTCAGGAACTTTCTCCAGATGACGGACCCCGTATTTCACCGTTTGTTGGCTTTGCTGACCCCCTATATCAGCAGGCAGGATACCTGCATGAGGCAAGCCATCACTCCGGAGCAGAGGCTCGTTGCCACCCTGCGGTACTTGTCGACGGGAAGAAGCCTGCAGGACCTCAAGTTCTCAACAGGCATCTCCCCCCGGGCTCTGGGGATCATTATCCCAGAGACCTGTTCTGCCATCATCCAGGTCCTGCAGAAGGAGTATATTAAGGTAAGATTTTTATCCTTTTACATCACATTTTATTGTATAGAATGTTTGCTAATGTATTGTATTTATTTCCTCATTCCCTAATTACCATGATTGTAATATGCTGTGAATGTCCCTTTTGTCCTCATGCATGCTGGATTTTTATGTAATTTTTTTTTGTCCTTCATACATATTTCCCTTCACTTACCTCCCCAGCATTCTCTCCTGGGCCTATATTCACCTCGTGTAGTCACTTAACAATGTATTTTGTCAGCTCCATAGTAGTGCTTTACCCTAAATACCCCCTAAAATGTTTAAAATTGTGATGTGTGCTTGAAATTCTGGCAGAGTGCCAGAGGCTTTTTTTTGGGTTCACAAAATCTTTTTGAACCCTCCCTCCCCCCAACTGATACCAATCCCCTATCTACTGAGTTTGCCAAACCCATACACACTATATCCACCTCTTTTGTGGTCAGATTTATGGATGAATTCCCCAAAGCATGTAGTGCAAGGGCCTGTCTGAATACTTTCAAATGGAACTGTTTAAAGTTTTTGTATCCTATTATTATCTTGATAGGTAATAGCTGAATGTAAAAATGTGCTCAAATGTGTACAGTGTGTGTTTATATCTTTGTATTATGACACTTCTTACCTGTCCAGTGGGCTGCCAATAGTGTAAGTAAGGAGGGGCTAGCCAAAGTAATACACATTATTTATGCATTCATCTCTCAATGAAGTAGAGAGGGTTACCTGTCCAAAACATCTCCCCCTATAAAATTTTTCAAATGGCCCATGAGGGGGGGGGGAGGAATCTGATAGGTGGACCTTATACCTTTGTCTTTAAATAGTCCCTAAAATAAATGTTATACTGATGTTGGCCAAGAATGTTTGTGTCTAATCTGCTTTCCATGTTTATGTGCAAAATGATTAATTTTATTTTCTTGTTTGACTCCACAGTTTCCTTCCAACCCACAGGAATGGCAGACTGTGGCCTCCCACTTTGCCCAGTGGTGGGACTTTCCTAACTGTGGAGGGGCAATTGATGGGAAACACGTCCACATCGTCCCACCACCCAAATTGGGGTCATACTATTACAACTATAAGGGGTTCAATAGTATTGTGATGTTGGCGGTGGTGTCGGCTACTTACGAGTTCATGTATGTGGACAAGGGGGAAGAATGGCCGGATGTCAGATGGTGGAGTCATCACCCAGACAGAGTTCTACAGGCATCTCCAGAATGGCAGCTTGGACTTGCCACCTCCAGAAGACAATGCGGAAGGACTCCCATTCGTCTTCGTTGCGGATGAAGCATTTGCGCTGGGGGACCATCTTATGCAGCCATTCCCTATGAGAGGACCCTCACCCCGGACCAGAGGGTTTTTAATTACCGGCTGGCCAGAGCCAGAAGAGTGGTGGAGAACATGTTTGGAATAATGGCCAGCCAGTTCCGCCTATTTCTTACACCCATACATATGGCGGAATATAAACTCAATCATATCATCCTGGCTTGCTGTGTTCTCCACAACTTTTTAAGGAGAAATTCTGTGAACTATGCTGACTTAGTTGGGCCCGAATTCGGAATTCATGTAAATGAACCAACCCTGATGGCGCTTGAAGCTGGCCGTTCTGGCTTGCCCCACCTGAGTGCCCGCGAGGTCCGTCTAAGATACATGGAATACTTTGCGGGTAGGGGGGCCATCAATATGCCAGACAATGTCTGAGACATTTTTTTAAATAAAAAACAAATTTTAACTACTAAAATATTTGCTGACATTTACTGCTTGTCTTTCTTTTACCTGACTCTGACATAAATTTGGGGAGTCCTGAAAATGTTGTGATTGTGTAACATTAGAAAGCACTGTTGGGTGTTATTTACTAAAGGCAAAGACACTTTGCACTACAAGTGCACTTGAGACTGCATTGAAACTGCACTTGTAGTGCAAAGTGGATTTGCCCTTAGGAACTAACCCCCATTGTCACAGAAACCACCAATTTTACCACAAAAAAATTTTTGGAGCATTGAAAGAAGAACCCACACATTCTTGAGTATCAATCTTTTTAATACAAGCACAATCACATGTGCATTTATCAAAGGTTTTTAAAACAAACCAACATGTTTGTTGAATAACAATTTTTTGGGTTGCATTAATAAAAGTAGAAATGTCCATTTAAGGTAAAACAGGCATCTTTAAAACCAACAAGAAATACACAAATCTGGAACAAAGTTCAACTTTGCTAGAAATTGAAGGCAATATCAGACATGAGTATTTTTAAACTGTGTTTGATACTGCATTCAGATGGGTTGAAGTCACCCCTGAAAAAGCCAAATTTTGAAGATGCACACAAATTCCCGAATGTCAACATGTGCTAGCTGCCATCATGGGGGATCAATAGACGTGTTTTGTGGGTGCAACCCCTTCCTCTCAGCTACTTTATTATTGAGGAAGGGGTTGCACCCACAAAACGCCTACATTGATCTCCCGTGATGGCAGATAGCACGTGTTGACACACTGTGTGCATCTTCAAAATTTGGCTTTTCGACAATATGTAAAAAAAGTGCAACAATTTTTTGGGGAAAAAATGCCAACTACATTAGGGATTTCGAGGGGTTTTAAACTCTCCCTAAAACATCAATGATGTTCTTCATTTTGTTTTTAACATCATTGATGTTTTTCTGGATGTTTTCCAAGTCCCTATTACACCCCATGATCTCCCCGATCAGGATCTGGGCACTTTCACTGGTGAAATGACCTTCATCCACAACATCACGATCACCTAAAAATATAGAAAAAAAACCACACCATGTATTATAAATATGCCGGCATCCATCTCTTACTTGAGCCTGTGGTCGCAGACACTCACCTTTTGTGGTGACAATTTCCATCACGTCTCCCTCCTCCTCCTCCTGTTGGCTTTGGGGGATTTCCACTTCTTCATGAGGTGGGAGGTCTGTGGTCTCCTCGGATGAGTGGCGTCCTCCGAGTCTTTTCTCCCCTATGTAAAAAAAATAGGTATACTTAAGACACAGATATTTGATGGCAGAAATAGGAATATGAAGTATTACTTGGAAGTGGGGTACAATTGTCTGTTTTGGCAGAGCTGCAAGATGAAGAAATATTTTTTTCCTTTGTCAAGCTTGAATACTTACCTGTTTTGTACAAGCTTCAAAGATGGAGTCACCCCTATAGTATACACTGGAGCACCTGTGCGGGCCCCCTAATAAAAAGGGTGTTCTTGTGTCCCACACTAGTGCTCCAGCATCCAGATGTCTAAACAGCTGCTGAGTGTCCTCTCCTTACACAGAATCTAGTTTGCATTTCATTCTAGTTGCCAACCCATCTAGACACCAAAATCATTTGAAGAGAAGTAGGCTAGCAAAAATGTATTCAAATGCATATGTCCAAAACATGGTGTTTTCTATGCCGAACGAACAATGTTTCATACGAACGAATAATGTGTCCATGAACATGAAAGTTGCCATTTTAAACTGTACAACAGTTAAGAAAAGCACATGGAGCAGCACGAACGTTAGAAAAATAAAGAATAGGAACACAGGACAACTACTTACTTTTTTGCAGCACTCTCCTGAGCCTTCTGTACTGCTCTTGCTCCCTTAATTTGAGGTCCGACCACCGCTTCCTGAGTTGATCTTTCGATCGTCGTACCCCAAAATTTCTGTGCAGACTCTTGACAACTTTCGCCATTATCTTGGCATTTCTGACATTGGGGTTGGGGTAAGGTCCATACTTCCCGTCATAGTCGGTCCTCTTCAGGATGTCCTCCATCTCCAACATCTCCACAAAGGACATATTTGAGGCCTTAAATCATCTCCCCTGGGATCGGGACATTTCTGGCTCCGGGCTCTCCTCCTCCTCGTTGCTGTAATTAGCAGGCACCTGCTCTGTCTCCGCCATGTGCACTTCCCCACTGCGCCGAACAAGAAGGGGCGGGGAATAGACTAGAAAGAACGTCAGGGGCGGGCAGAGTTTCAGGCATGCGCAGTGTATATAAAGCGTAACACGCGTGCGTAGTACGTATGATCTGTGAGCGGAGGAAGGAGTATTGGAGGCGCCGATCGTGATAACGAAGGTAAGATTTAAACTTGGGCCTATACTGCTTCTAGATTGAGGAGGCCTATATTGTGACAAGATTAGGAGAGTTTAGCCTGACATTAGGGTTTGTCTTGTGTTGTGTCTTGCAGAGAAAATGGATGGCTTCAATGACCACAACTTCCTCCCCTGTTCATAGACAAATACAGGGAGCTGCCCTGTCTGTGGCAGATCAAACACCCCCAATATAATATGAAACAGGCAGGCAGTGCTGGAGAAACTGCTAGAGTTGGTGAAGCCGGTGGTCCTCACAGCAACCATCCCCTAGTTAAAAGCCAAAATTGGTGGCTTGAGAAGCACTTATCTTAGGGAGCGCAAGAAGGTCCAGGATTCCCAGAGATCAGGAGCTGCAGCAGATGACGTTTATGTCCTCAGGCTGTGGTACTATGAGAGACTGTAATTTCTGTCAGACCAGACTGAAGTCAGGGAATCCCTCTCAACCCTTCCTTCCACTCTTCCCTCCACCCTATCTTCAACCCCAGCTGAGGCTTCCGATGTTTAACCTGGGACTTCCAGCCAGGAAGAAGTGGAGGAAACCAGCTGGAGCCAGGTATAGCATTCTTCTACAGATTTATTGGTAAAACATAAATGATGTTTACTAGATGTTATTAGTGATCACTGATTGCTGATTTAATAAAGTGTTTTACATATCAATAGACAGTAGTGGGCAAAAATAATTGGGACAAGAATGAAAAATGCTGGGCTCAGAATGATAGTCTTTTATATTTCTTAACATTCAATTTGCAACAGTCAGGAGGTGAAAATTATGTGTGATTGATGAAGAAAAAACTAAAACGATGTCCCTTTTTCATACACAGGAAAGCCTCAGCCAGGAGGAAGCTGTGGAATGTGGCACACAGGAAGAGGCTGTGGAATGTGGCAGCCAGGAGGAGGCGGGGGTTAGTGGCAGCCAGGAGGAGGCGGGGCTAAGTGGCAGCCAGGAGAAGGCAAGGCCCAGTAGGAGCCTGACAGAATCGCAGGTTCCTCCCCTCCGCCTTCCAAACAAAGGACCCAGGAAGGGGAGTAACGTGCAGGATTCAGCACTCAGGCTGATTCAGGAGGCTTCTGCGTCCCTCAGAGCCTTCCCCACTCACGAAGAGGCCTTTGCCTGCATGGCTGCCACAAAACTGAAAGACATGCAGGAGGGCCAACACCTCATGCGTGAGGACATTCTTTATAAAACCTTAACTAAGGGGGTGAGGGGCGAAATTACACCCAATACCCACCTGTGTGAGTTGGACCATCCTCCTCCTCCTCCTTCTCCTGCCACACCTGCACCACCACAGACACAGCGTGGAAGGAAGCGTGGAAGGAAGACCAGAGAGTGATGACCTGGGTTCAGTCTGGTCTGACAAAAGATGCAGGCTCTTGTATGACCACAGCCTGGGGACATGTGTCATCTGCTGCTGTTCATGATTTCCTTGGACTTCTGGACCAGATTGAACTCCCTTAGATAAGGACTCCTCAGGCCACCAATTTTTCCTGGAAATAATTGATGTGAGCCCTGGAGGCCAAAGGCTTCGCCAATTTCTGCTGTTTCTAAAGCGTTTCCTCCCTCTTTGTTTGGTTATGAGCCCTTAATAAATGATTTTTGTTTCAAATATACTCGCCTATGTGTGTTTTCCTTCAAAAAGGACAGTTTGTTTGTGAGGAGGCAGGTACATTTCAAAAATACAATGTGAAATTAACAAGAGACACCAACACCAAACAACCTCCTTGAGATTAAATAATACAAGATAATAATGGTGTTGTGGTAACTTGACACACAAAACACACCCAAAAATATTCTGAAGTTAAAAAAAAAAAAAAAAAAAAAAAACAAGAGCAGGCTTGAAAAAATTACTAACAAAAAAAGTGAAAATTTTTGAGTCAGATGTGACAAATCAAAATATAGTGATGAAATCACGATAAATAATAAAGAAAGAAGTTTGTGAGAAGTGTGTGTGAATATGAGTAGCAAAACTACTTCATTCTTCTAGCCAGGGCTTTTTTTCTCAATCAATAGGTGTTGGAACTCGGAAAACAAGAAACCCCCTAACGGGGCTTTAATGCAGCCAATGATGTGATGTAACACAATGCGAAGTAAATAGATAGTCAAAAATAATATTTATTAGTATAAAGAATGGATGATGAATCCTGACATTAAAAGGTCAGGACATGAACTGGAATACAAAATTTGATAAAAAGCAATACCCATGACAGGTGGCAGTGTACAATAAAATAAACCATAGGCAACAAAGATGTAATGGCACAAAGTTTAAAATGTAGAATGACGCGTTTCAACCCCAATAGGTCTTCTTCAGAGGATAGATATATAACAACTGTAGGGATATAAACATCCATCAAAAAGTCTTTTCAAACCAAAACAAAATAAGAGAATATATATTTATATATGCATGAACAAATCCATATAATACATCATTACCAGTTATGTTGCACTTAATGATTATAAGCGGCCATGGTATGAAGGAGTTGCCCTCTCGTATATCCTTAATTTCCCAGAAAAATGGGCCAGTCCCATGGGGAGCAGATATCGAGCACGCGTGCCTTACGAGGGATCACATATGGATGACCCCCAGGAGTTGGAGGAGAGGGGGGGCGTGCACTGCACCTGCGATAAGGTAACAATTGTACTAAGTAAAGGATTCAAGCAAAAAGGTTTTCCCAGGGCAATGGGGGAGGGTAGCATAGTATACTGATTTTTAGAATATAAACAAGCATGAGTTGAGAGTGCTGGAACTCAACCACGACCTCCCAAAACCCCTCCCCACACACACCCACCCACCAAATCATAGCAAATAGTGGGTGTGGTCATATTTCACAAACAGTAGAAGGGTCTTAAAGGGGCATTAAATACCAGGATTGCATTACATACAGAGTGCAGAGTTCATGGGGGTTACACACAAAGTGCAGAGCTGTCACTTGTAAACACAGAAACCAGACTTCTGTGTTTACAAGTGATTGTGGTGAGCAGGCACCAAAGGGTCTGAGCCAGAAGTGGTGGAACTGAGTTCCACCAAGTTCCCCCTGAAAAAAAAGCCCTGCTTCTAGTAATTATAAAGAAGAACAGAGTGCGCTGCATTAAACTATTTAAAACATTGCAGCGTGACGAAAGTGCTAGATCCATTCCGAACGCTAAATTTACCAGACCGAGCAGTTCCGTCTCAGAATTTATTCTGAGCATGCGTGGCACTTTGTGCGTCCGAATTGTCCACACACGGTCGGAATTGCCTTGATCGGATTTTGTTGTCGGAAAATTTTATAGCCTGCTCTCAAACTTTGTGTATCGGAAAATCCGATGGAAAAAGTCCGATGGAGCCCACACACGATCGGAATTTTCGACAACAAGCTCCGATCACACATTTTCTGTCGGAAAATCTGACCGTGTGTACAGGGCATAAGCCCACACAGTTACTCTTGGTGGGCGCAGGAACAGGTCCTGCTGTGAAATATTATGTCAAAAATTGTAATTTCATGCCCCTGTTAAACAGGCTTTGCAGATTCTGTAGAATCAGGGAGGCCATGCAGCGTAAGTTTGCAGAGGCATTCGATTCTGAGTCCTCTGGGTCACTAAGGATCACATGATCCATAACTACCTCCTCCCAGCCACATACATCTCCTTGGGTTTCTGGGGACTGAAAACCATCCCTTGAGACTGCTTTTGAGTGTTATCCTCTACATCCATGCTGACACAATGCTCCTCCTCTTCTTCCTGTGTGTTTGGTGGGCCCGCAGGAATGCTATCTGAATAAAGAGGGCCTTGAGAGGTAAGGAAGTCCTCCTCTTCTTCCTGCTGTTCTGCCTCAGGTGCCCTGTCAATGATTCCACAAAGCGTGTGCTCCAACAGTAAGGCTAGAGGGAAAGTGTCACTGATGCATGCATTGCCGCTGCTCACCATCCTTGTGGCTTCCTCAAATGGTGACAGGACAGTGCATGCATCCTTGATCAGTAGCCACTGGCATGGTGAAAAGAAGCCAAGCTCCTCTGTCCCTGTCCTGGTGCCATAATCACACAAGTACTCATTGATGGCCCTCTGCTGTGTGTGCAGCCGCTGCAGCATTGCCAACCTTGAGTTCCACCTGGTGGGCATGTCACAAATGAGGCGGTTGGTGGGCAGGTTGCATTACCTTTGAATGTCAGCCAGCCGAGCACTGGCATTGTATGACCAGCGGAAATGACCACAGACTTTTCTGGCCTGCCTCAGGAGATCCTGTAAGCCAGGGTACCTGCTCAAGAACCGCTGCACCACAAAATTCAGGACGTGTGCCAAACATGGAACATGGGTCAAGTGTCCCTGTCGGAGGGCCGAGAGAAGGTTGGTGCCATTGTCCCATACAATCATTCCTGGCTGAAGCTGACTTGGCGCCAACCACCTCTGAGCCTGCCCCTGCAGAGCTGACAGAATCTCTGCCCCAGTGTGGCTCCTGTCCCCTAGGCAGACCAACTCAAGCACTGCATGGCATCATTTAGCCTGACTGCTTGCGTAGCCTCTTGAACACTTATGGAGCACCGCTGGTTCAGAGGAAAAATCTGCTGAAGAGGCCATAGAAGAAGAGATGAGGGTGGGGGAGAGAGCTGTGGCAGAATCACCACTAGCATTTTGGGGGTGTGGTGGCGGAACAAGCTCCAACAACAGTGAACCCTGTCCTACATCCTTCCCTGCTGCCAGCAGAGTTACCCAGTGCGCCGTGAAGGAAAGGTAACGTCCCTGCCCATGCCTGCTGGACCACGAGTCAGCGGTAATTAGACATATGCATTCGTTTTCATCCGAATGCAATTTCGTCTGAATTTCGGGGATTTTCGCGTTCGTTTTAACAAACGATAACGAACGCACAGAATCTGAAATCCGAAAGATCCAACATAAGAAATGCTTTATTTTCGTTTTGTTGCGACAACAGTTCGATATAGATAGAAGACAAGACGGTAACAATAGCGATCTGTGTCTATTGAACCTGCGGCTGAATGTGCCTAACTCTAATGCCCCGTACACGCCGTCGGACATTGATTGGACATTCCGACAACAAAATCCTAGGATTTTTTCCGACGGATGTTGGCTCAAACTTGTTTTGCGTACACATGGTCGCACAAAGTTGACGGAATTTCTGATCGCCAAGAACGCGGTGATGTCAACCACGTACGACGAGACTAGAAAAGGCCATTTCAGAACCAATCGCAGCACCCTTTGGGCTCCTTTTGCTAATCTCGTGTTAGTAAAAGTTTGGTGAGAGACGATTCACGCTTTTTCAGACTCGTGGCTTTCAGATCGTTTTCTGCGGTTCAGTTTGTGCTTGTGGGTTTGTATCTGCTCTTCAGTGCGTGCAAGCAAGCTCCGCATGACTTAGTCATTGTGTTCTTGTTCGTTCGTTACTGTTTTTCAGGTTGCTCTTCACAGGCCTTGCTGTTCTTCAGTGCATTCTGTTACTTCGTTCTGAGCAGCCGACCGTTTTTTCTAGCCATGTTGCGTATACGTACTCCTCATAGAGTTCGTGCTGTGCGGGGGCTTGGTGTTGGAGTCCTGACCTTGACACAAGTCCAGTCCATGAACAGGGTGGGGAAGAGTTCATGGACCAAGAATTGGTTGCTTCAGCGTGACCAGTTCTCTCATATGCCTTTGCTCCGTGAGATCCGTGAGAATAATCCTGATGATTTCAGGAATAGGGATGAGCTTGGAGTTCAGGTCGAACTCATGTTCGACTCGAACATTGGCTGTTCGCAAGTTCACCGAACAGCGAACAATTTGGGGTGTTCGCGGCAAATTCGAATGCCGCGGAACACCCTTTAAAAGTCTATGGGAGAAATCAAAAGTGCTAATTTTAAAGGCTAATATGCAAGTTATTGTCATAAAAAGTGTTTGGGGACCTGGGTCCTGCCCCAGGGGACATGGATCAATGCAAAAAAAAGTTTTAAAAACGGCCGTTTTTTCAGGAGCAGTGATTTTAATAATACTCAAAGTCAATCAATAAAAGTGTAATATCCCTTTAAATTTCGTACCTGGGGGGTGTCTATAGTGTGCCTGTAAAGGGGCGCATGTTTCCTGTGTTTAGAACAGTCTGACAGCAAAATGACATTTTGAAGGAAAAAACTCATTTAAAACTACCCGCGGCTATTGCATTGCCGACAATACACATAGAAGTTCATTGATAAAAACGGCATGGGAATTCCCCAAAGGGGAACCCCAAACCAAAATTAAAAAAAAAAAATGACGTGGGGGTCCCCCTAAATTCCATACCAGGCCCTTCAGGTCTGGTATGGATATTAAGGGGAACCCCGGCCAAAATTTAAAAAAAAAAATGACGTGGGGTTCCCCCTAAATTCCATACCAGACCCTTCAGGTCTGGTATGGATTTTAAGGGGAACCCCGCGCCAAAAAAAAAAAAAAAAACGGCGTGGGGTCCCCCCAAAAATCCATACCAGACCCTTATCCGAGCACGCAACCTGGCAGGCCGCAGGAAAAGAGGGGGGGACAAGAGTGCGGCCCCCCCTCCCTCCTGAACCGTACCAGGCCACATGCCCTCAACATTGGGAGGGTGCTTTGGGGTAGCCCCCCAAAACACCTTGTCCCCATGTTGATGAGGACAAGGGCCTCATCCCCACAACCCTGGCCGGTGGTTGTGGGGGTCTGCGGGCGGGGGGCTTATCGGAATCTGGAAGCCCCCTTTAACAAGGTGACCCCCAGATCCCGGCCCCCCCCTGTGTGAAATGGTAAGGGGGTACATAAGTACCCCTACCATTTCACGAAAAAAGTGTCAAAAATGTTAAAAATGACAAGAGACAGTTTTTGACAATTCCTTTATTTAAATGCTTCTTCTTTCTTCTATCTTCCTTCATCTTCTGGTTCTTCTGGCTCTTCTGGTTCTTCTGGTTCTTCCTCCGGCGTTCTCGTCCAGCATCTCCTCCGCGGCGTCTTCTGTCTTCTTCTCCTCGGGCCGCTCCGCACCCATGGCATGGGGGGGAGGCTCCCGCTCTTCTCTTCTTCTCTTCTTCTTTTCTTCTTTTCTTCTTTTCTTCTCTTCTTCTTCATTTTCTTCTCCGGGCCGCTCCGCAATCCATGCTGGCATGGAGGGAGGCTCCCGCTGTGTGACGGCGCTCCTCGTCTGACAGTTCTTAAATAACGGGGGGGCGGGGCCACCCGGTGACCCCGCCCCCCTCTGACGCATGGTGACTTGACAGGACTTCCCTGTGGCATTCCCCGTGACGTCACAGGGAAGTCCCGTCAAGTCACCGTGCGTCAGAGGGGGGCGGGGTCACCGGATGGCCCCGCCCCCCCGTTATTTAAGAACTGTCAGACGAGGAGCGCCGTCACACAGCGGGAGCCTCCCTCCATGCCAGCATGGATTGCGGAGCGGCCCGGAGAAGAAAATGAAGAAGAAGAGAAGAAGAGAAGAAAAGAAGAAAAGAAGAAGAGAAGAAGAGAAGAGCGGGAGCCTCCCCCCCATGCCATGGGTGCGGAGCGGCCCGAGGAGAAGAAGACAGAAGACGCCGCGGAGGAGATGCTGGACGAGAACGCCGGAGGAAGAACCAGAAGAACCAGAAGAGCCAGAAGAACCAGAAGATGAAGGAAGATAGAAGAAAGAAGAAGCATTTAAATAAAGGAATTGTCAAAAACTGTCTCTTGTCATTTTTAACATTTTTGACACTTTTTTCGTGAAATGGTAGGGGTACTTATGTACCCCCTTACCATTTCACACGGGGGGGGGCCGGGATCTGGGGGTCACCTTGTTAAAGGGGGCTTCCAGATTCCGATAAGCCCCCCGCCCGCAGACCCCCACAACCACCGGCCAGGGTTGTGGGGATGAGGCCCTTGTCCTCATCAACATGGGGACAAGGTGTTTTGGGGGGCTACCCCAAAGCACCCTCCCAATGTTGAGGGCATGTGGCCTGGTACGGTTCAGGAGGGAGGGGGGGCCGCACTCTCATCCCCCCCTCTTTTCCTGCGGCCTGCCAGGTTGCGTGCTCGGATAAGGGTCTGGTATGGATTTTTGGGGGGACCCCACGCCGTTTTTTTTTTTTTTTTTTGGCGCGGGGTTCCCCTTAAAATCCATACCAGACCTGAAGGGTCTGGTATGGAATTTAGGGGGAACCCCACGTCATTTTTTTTTTTAAATTTTGGCCGGGGTTCCCCTTAATATCCATACCAGACCTGAAGGGCCTGGTATGGAATTTAGGGGGACCCCCACGTCATTTTTTTTTTTTAATTTTGGTTCGGGGTTCCCCTTTGGGGAATTCCCATGCCGTTTTTATCAATGAACTTCTATGTGTATTGTCGGCAATGCAATAGCCGCGGGTAGTTTTAAATGAGTTTTTTCCTTCAAAATGTCATTTTGCTGTCAGACTGTTCTAAACACAGGAAACATGCGCCCCTTTACAGGCACACTATAGACACCCCCCAGGTACGAAATTTAAAGGGATATTACACTTTTATTGTTTGACTTTAAGCATTATTAAAATCACTGCTCCTGAAAAAACTGCCGTTTTTAAAACTTTTTTTTGCATTGATCCATGTCCCCTGGGGCAGGACCCAGGTCCCCAAACACTTTTTATGACAATAACTTGCATATAAGCCTTGAAAATTAGCACTGTTGATTATTCATGTTCGTGTCCCATAGACTTTAACGGTGTTCGCATGTTCGAACGAACTTTTTTCCTGTTCGCATGTTCTGGTGCGAACCGAACAGGGGGGTGTTCGGCTCATCCCTATTCAGGAACTTTCTCCAGATGACGGACCCCGTATTTCACCGTTTGTTGGCTTCGCTGACCCCCTATATCAGCAGGCAGGATACCTGCATGAGGCAAGCCATCACTCCGGAGCAGAGGCGGTATTTAGCGATGGGGAGAAGCCTGCAGGACTTGAAGTTCTCGACAGGCATCTCCCCCCAGACTCTGGGAATCATTATCCCGGAGATCTCCCCAATCAGGATCTGTGCACTTTCCGAGGTGAAATGCTCTGGATCCACAACATCACGATCACCTAAAAAGAGAGAAAACAAAAAAAAAAAACAGGTATTATAAATATGCCGGCATCCATCTCTTACCTGAGCCTGTGGTCGCAGACACTCACCTGTTGTGGTGCCAATTTCCACCACGTCTTCTTCCTCCTCCTGCTCTTCTTGGGTTGGGGGTATTTCCCCTTCTTCCCGAGGTGGGGGATCTGTGGTCTCCTCGGATGAGGGGTGTCCTCCGAGTCTTTTCTCCCCTATGTAAAACAAAAATGGTATAATTAACACACAGATATTTGATGGCTGAAATATAAATATGAAACATTGCTTGGAAGTGGGGTACAATTGTCTATTTTTGCAGAGTTCCAAGATGTAGAATTTTTATTGTCCGTTGTCAAGCTTCAAGACTTTACCTGTTTTGTACAAGTTTCACAGATGGAGACCCCCCTATAGTATACACTGGAGCACCTGTGTGGGCCCCCTAATAAAAATGGTGTTCTGGTGTCCCACACTAGTGCTCCAGCGTCCAGATGTGAAAACAGCTGCTGAGTGTCCTCTCCTTACACAAAATCTAGTTTGCATTTCATTCTAGTAACAAACCCATCTACACAACCAAATATTTTTCATACAAGTAGGCCCTAAAAAATGTGGGCAAGGGCGCATGCGCGGCTTCAAGGAAGATGGACGCCTAAATCTGTAGCTCCGCTCCGCCCGGGACTTTAACGGCCTCCTGAGGGTCATACACAGCCCTAACTATCCCCATTTTTGCACCCCTCGAGCCAACAACAATCGGTGCATGCCTTCTAAGAAAAAGAAATCCAGAGGAGCTTCACAAAACACCCTAACTCACTACCTCCTCCGCACGAGGGAAACACTCAGCATGTCTCAAGATGGCGCCGCCGGTAAAGGAAAACCTCCTACTCCAGCCTCTTCGCCTCGACCGAGTCCCTCTCCCTCGGTCATTTCGACGGGTGAGTCCCCCACTGCTCTCTCTAAAGCGGATTTGGATGTAAGCCTAGAAGCCATGTATACCAGACTGGCATCAAAATTCCAAACTGAGCTACATAAGACTTCCCACACATTATCCCAGGAAATCGCGGCCTTAGGCTCACGTACTGAGCTCCTGGAAACAAAACATGACGAGCTAGCTTTAGCATACAACGACCTAAGTCGAGAACATGAATCCCTGACCCTGGCCCTGTCAGCAATCCAAACGCAAGTCGAGGACCTCGACAACAGAAATAGGCGCAATAATCTGCGTCTACGAGGTATCCCGGAGTCTGAGACTGACCTGATACCAACTGTTATCAGACTCTTTAAGTCACTCCTGCCTGACCGGGACTCTGCTGCTTTTAAATGTGACCGTATTCACAGAGCCCTACGCCCGAAACCCCCGGACGATAAACCTCCCAGGGATATCGTCCTATGCATGAAGGACTTTCTCATCAAGGAGGAAATCCTAAGAGCCGCCCGAAACAAACCACGGATAACGCTGGATGACCATCTTATCCAGATATACCCGGACATTTCTCCGACGACCCTGGACAGAAGAAGAGGCCTAAAAGAAATCACCACTGCACTTCAATCTGCGCACATTCGATATCGGTGGGGATTCCCATTTAAATTGCAGGTCCCTCATAATGGCACCACTCTTTCTGCTACCACTCTACATGAAGGCCATGAAATTCTAGTGAAACTGGGTCTCCTAGACGCTGCTGCAATCAGACGCCCTCCTTCTACACCTCGCCAAGCACCAATCTGGCAAACACCACCACCCAGAAGAGACAGGAGAAGGATTCGATATGACATCGGAGAGAATCCCATCGCTCCACTACGCTGATGAACTGCTACCTCACATAAGTTCTGATCATCCTGCACCAAATTTACTACGCACTTTTAGCGCGACTGTCCCTTGGAGCTGTTCGATGTGTTCCCCTCCCAGCAAGAGAAGTTTTTTTTTCTCACAGTTTCGCTGGGATCGAGACCTAGTTGTCTCGCAAGTTGCTGATTTTTGTGTCAGGAAGAGTACCCTTTTTTTTTTTTTTTTTTTTTTTTTTTATTTTTTACTCTACCTGACCCAGGTTAGATGTGGTCTTCCATGTCCCTTTTTCTACATCATTTTTGTTATTTGTTTTCTCTTTTTCTGATTTTTGGGTTTTTAGATGATATTAATTTTTATTTTTTAGCTAGTCTGACAAGTCACAACCTGAACCTCTTTCAAAACCTATGGCTCCTCTATGGAACCACTGATACTGCTTTTGTTGTTCTGCTACCTTCTATACGTGCCTTTGGGGCGTATGGTTGGCGGTGTGGATATGTGGTGGTACCCCTGCTGGATGAGCTCCCCCCTAGTCTAAATCTACACTACTGCCTCCTAGGAGGGTTTCTCCTTAGCCCTCATACTCGAAATAGGACCCTAATTATTGAAAATGACCATTACATGTATCTCACATAACGTGAAGGGATTTAATTCCCCTATGAAGAGACGCAAAGCCTTCGATATGTATGGGAAGATTGGTGCTAAAATTCTCCTGTTACAGGAAACTCATTTTGCCCATTTCTCACACCCTAAATACTTCCATAGAAACTATCCGCAATCATTCTATACCCTATATTCATCCAAAAGCAGGGGTGCCGCCATCTTCTTGCATGCTTCCCTTCCCATTGAAGTTACACAATGCTTCAAGGACAGGGAAAGCAGATTTGTGATTATAAAAGGTTTACTACATAATAAGGAAATCACTATTGCTAGTGTTTACGCCCCTAACGATGCTCCCGCCTCCTTTTTTAAAATTTTCTTTGACAAACTGACCGGCCTGAACTCTCCTCATATTATAATAGGGGGAGACTTCAACCTGGTGGCCAACCCCACGCTGGATAGATCTGCTTCCACCATGATCTCAAAAGCATTCCCCAGATCTCTCACCCAAGGCCTCTTGGAACACCAGCTGGTCGATACTTGGAGAGCCCATAATACCAGTCATAAGGAGTTCACTTTTTACTCTCATCCTCACAAGAGTTACGCTAGATTAGACTACATATACACCACCCCGATAATTTTGGCGAATTCCAACAAAGCAATGATTTATCCGTGTGTTTGGTCTGACCACCAGGTGACTTCTTTTACTACTGAATTTATTGGTTTGGCCCCAACACCTTATATTTGGAGACTGAATGAAGCTTTGCTGTCAGATATCCTAGTCGAATCTGACACTGCTAAATCCATTGAGGAATACTTCTCCCTTAATGCCCTCCCAGACACCCCCCCCTCTATTTTATGGACTGCCCATAAAGCCGTTATAAGGGGTAAATTAATCAGTATAGCCTCTTCCCACAATAAGAATCACAGACAAAGGATTTTGACCCTCACCACTGAGCTAGATCGCATATACAAAGACACGGAAAAGCTAGGCTTAGAATCTACTAGAAAAACAATAGACCAAAAACGCCTTGACCTAGATTCCCTCCTATCCTCCAAAATTGAAAAAGAACTCCGTTGGTCCAAAGCTAAAATCCTATTACATAATAATACCTCCTCCACCTTATTCGCCAGAAAACTAAATCAGTCAACCCGACCCACACATGTATATAAACTCTCTTCTAGTACAGGCCATCCCACCTCTCACCCCAAGGAAGTACTCCGTATATTTGAACAATTTTACTCCTCCCTACTCTCTCCGAACCCCAATCACCCTTCCCCAGCGGATGACGCATGGTTTCAGGATCTGCACATCCCCTCTCTCTCTGCCTCACAAGTGGAGAAGCTCAATGCCCCTGTCACCACCTCAGAGGTTCTCAATGTCATTAAATCCCTAAGATCAGGCTCTGCGCCAGGCCCTGATGGATTTTCAGCCATCTATTACAAAAAATTTGCTCCCTTACTCTCCCCCAGCCTAGTTCAATTATTTAATTGGATCCTACAAGGAGGTGACTTCCCTGAAGAAATGTTGCTGGCAAATATGTCCCTAATCCCCAAACCCAATAAAAATCATTTACTCCCACAAAATTATAGGCCGATTTCAGTTATGAACATTGATGTAAAGATCTTTAGCAGAATACTTGCAGACAGATTAGCTTCTATAATTTCAACCCTTATCTCACCCTTCCAGTCAGGATTCATCCCACACAGATTTATAACAGATAACATTAGACTAGCCACTAACATTATCCAAGACTCCAATTTAAATTCCCGTAAATTATTTCTACTTGGCCTGGACATACACAAGGCGTTCGATAGTGTTTCCTGGAAATATCTTAATTCACTCCTTCAACGTATGGGATTCCGTGATGAATTTTTACAAGGATTCTCTGCCCTATATGCAAACCCAAAAACCCGCATTAAAATCCCTGGTTGTAACTCTGAGTTCTTCCCTATAGGTAGAGGCACACGCCAGGGTTGCCCACTTTCCCCCCTAATCTTTGCCCTTGCCCTGGAACCCCTGGCCATAGCGATTCTGAACAATCAAAACATCTCAGGTTACACCAAGGGCCCCTCGTCTTATAAGTTCTGTATGTACGCAGACGACGTCCTTCTATTTCTAACAAACCCCCACATTTCCATACCGAACCTACTCCAAACGCTATCTTATTTTGCTGGGGTCTCCGGCCTCAGGGTCAATGTCTCGAAATCTATCGCCCTCCCACTGGGCTTTTCCCCAACAGAATTACAACAATTCAAACAGACTTTCCATTTCGTATGGAAAGAATCGTCTCTATCATATCTGGGCATTGATCTGGCAGGAGACCTCAGCAAACTCTTTGACTACAATTACCCCCCCATGATATCTAAACTGAAGAAAACGCTCCACTCCTGGTCTCAGCTGCGTATATCCTTCCTGGGCAGAATCACAGCTCTGAGAATGGTGATACTTCCCAGATTGTTGTATCTCTTTCGTTCCCTCCCCATCAGAGTGTCTAAATCTTATCTCCACACTATTCAAACATTTATGAACAAATTCATTTGGCAAAATAAGGCACCTAGATTTGCGAAAGAGGTTCTCTACCGTTCCTCTAAAAGTGGAGGCTTGGGAGTCCCCCGCATCTGGCATTATTATATTGCTTGTAGACTTGCACAACAAGCTCAGTGGAACATCAGAGATTCCAAGGTCCCTTGGGTAAAATTCGAACAAGACTCTATCTCCCCATTATACTTACCGGGCCTGATGTGGTCTTCCGGCCCCCTACTCACAGAAGTTTCTAACAAAAACCTAATAGTCAAGGTCAGCTTAGCTCTCTGGAACAGGTACAAAGACAAATACAACCTCATCTCTCAACCATCCCTAGGGGCTTCCTATATAGGAGACCCAAGATTCCCAACTGCCTTCTCCCATCCAGAAGTATTTGAGATATGGACCCAACACAACCTTATCACCTTAAAAGACTTCTTGATAAACTCTAAATTCACCTCATTTGAGTCCCTCAAATCTCGTCATCTTATCCCGGATAGGGAATTCTATCACTTTCTCCAAATAAGACATTTCTTTCAAAAACACTATCCCACCCCCCCCTCAGATCACTCGACACTATATGAGGATTTGTGTCATACTGCTCCTCGCCAAAAAGGCCTTATCTCACAGATCCATAGCTCCCTGGTCGCAGTGGAAGATTCTCCCCCCCTGAAATACAGATCCCAATGGGAACATGACTTGGCTCTTGATCAAAACACCATTGACTGGGACAGGGGATGGACGAACATTTGTAAAAGCTCGAAATCCCTCTCCATAAAGGAAACAGCCATCAAACTCATGACGAGATGGTATTATACCCCTACACGCATCCAAAAAATCTACCCACAATCTTCTCCCCAATGCTTTAGGGGTTGTACCCAATTAGGCACCTACCTACACATCTTCTGGGAGTGTGAAAAATTACAGCCCACATGGACGGAGGTTCTTAAACTGATAGACAGATTAGTGGGAAACCCTATCAATCTTACATTCCAACATTGCATCCTATTTCAAGATGTGCCTGAGATCACCAAACCCCAGCTGCGGTTAGTCCACTCAATATGTATTGCTACGCTCTGGTGTATTGCTCTTCACTGGAAATCTCCCTCAATACCTTTTGCACAAATTATTGCTCGTATAGATTCTATTAAGGAAACTGAAAAGATCTTTCACACCCTTCATGATTCCATACCTATCTTCGATATTAAATGGAACCCTTGGTTCTTGTTCAGGCTAAATGACTGATATTGTAACATTATACATGACTATGCTACGCTTTATTCCTGATCTCTCTATTTCTTTTTCTTTGTATAATTTTATGTCTTTACCTTTTTCCCTTGAGTTTTTTCTTTTCTTTCCTTATAATTTACTATTGGTCCCCTCCCCTCTGGTTTTATTATGTTTAATTAGCTAAATTTGACCTTTTACCGATACAGAATGTAACTCAACTTATTTGTGTTATGATAGGTTCTTCATACTGATTTCACTGTGAATGTACATTCTAGATTTGACATTGTATGTTTATCATATGTCATTGTAGGACATTGTTCCTAATGATACCTGATATGTACAGGTTTTCTTTTCAATAATCTCAATAAAAACCTTTTGAAAACAAAAAAAAAATGTGGGCAAATGCATATGGCCTAAACAATGGTGTTTTATAGGCCGAAAGAAAAATGTTTGATACGAACGAATAATGTGCCCATGAACATGAAAGTTGCCATTTTAAACTGTACAACACTTAAGAAAAGCACATGGAGCAGCACGAACGTAATAAAGACAAAAAGATTAGAAACACAGCACAATTACTTACTTTTTTGCAGCACTCTCCGGATCTTTCTGTACTGCTCGGGCTCTCTTAGTTTCAGGTCCGACCACTGCTTCCTGAGCTGATCTTTCGATTGTCGTACCCCAAAATTCCGGTGCAGACTTTTGACCACTTTCGCCATGATCTTGGCCTTTCTGATATTGGGGTTGGGGTAAGGTCCATACTTCCCATCATAGTCGGCCTTCTTCAGGATGTCAACCATCTCCAACATCTCACCAAAGGACATATTTGAGGCCTTAAATCGTCTCCTTCTGGATCGGGACGTTTCCGGATCCGGGCTTTCCTCCTCCTCATTGTTATAATTAGCACGCACCTGCTCTGACTCTGCCATGTGCTCTTCACCCACTGCTCAGTGTGTATAAAGAATAACACACGTGCGTAGTACGTACGATCTGTGAGCGAAGGAAGGAGTAGCGGAGTCACCGATCGTGATAACGAAGGCAAGAGCCAAACTTGGGCCTATACTGTTTCTAGATTGAGGCCTATATTGTAACTAGATTAGGAGAGTTTTGCCTGACATTAGGGTTTGTCTTGTGTTGTGTCTTGCAGTGAAAATGGATATCTTGAAAGATACCGACTTAATGGCAATCTTCATAGATATGTTCAGGGAGCTGCCTTGTCTTTGGGAGATAAACCACCCACATTATAAGAACCAAACAAAGAGGAAGACAGCACTGGATCAATTGCTGGAATTGTGAAGACGGTGATCCCCACGGCAGACATGACCTATTTGAAGATCCTAATTGGTGGCCTGAGGAGCACTTATCTAAGGGAGCACAAGAAGGTCCAGGATTCCCAGAGATCCGGAGCAGCAGATGACATCTATGTCCCCAGGATGTGGTACTATGACAAGCTGCATTTTCTGGCAGGCCAGACTGAACCCAGGTCATCACTCTCCAGTCTTCCTTCCCCCCCAGCTGAGGCTTCTGACGCCCAACCTGGGCCTTCCAGGCAGCAACATGTGGAGGAGCCCAGCTTGAGCCAGGTATAGCATTCCTCTAAATAGTTCAGGTTGTCCAATCAATGATGTTAACTAGATGTTAGTTTGGAGTACTAATTTATGTTTGGGATTGATGATGCAGAAACTAAAACCATGTCCCTTTTTCATACACAGGAAAGTCTTAGCCAGGAGGTGGCCGGGCAGGCTGCCTGATATCCAGGTCCCTCCCCTACACCCGCAAAGAGAAAGTGGCAGGAAGAGGAGTACCCTGGAGGAGGCTGCCATAGGCCTCTTTTGGAAGGCTACCGAGGCCCTGACAGCCCCCCACACTGTGGAGGAGGACTTTGCTGGCATAATTGCCTGTAAAATGCAGCGGATGGAGGAGGGCCAACAACTCATGTGTGAGTCATTAATTTTGGAAGCTCTCAATAAGGGGTTGAGGGACCAAATAACATCTGCTACCCACATTTGTGACCTCACACATGGTCCTCCTCCTCCAGGTCCTTCTACTTCTCCTCCTCCTCCTCCAGGTCCTACTAGTCCTCCTCCTCCTCCAGGTCCTACTCCTCCTCCTGCCACATCTCCAACAGCAGGGCCACAGCCGGGAAGGAAGCGTGGAAAGAAGACCAGAAAGTGATGACCCTGGGTTCAGTCTGGTCTGGCAAAAGATGCAGCCTCTTGTGGTACCACAGCCTGGGGACACAGATGTCATCTGCTGCTTTCCGGATCTCTGGGACTTCTGGACCAGACTGCACTCCCTTACATATGGACTCCTCAGGCCACCAATTTTGATGTTAAAGAATTGATGTCTGCCCTGGGGGTCCAAGGCTTCGCTAATTTCTGCTGTTTCTCCAGCGTTGCCTCCCTCTTTGTTTGGTTCTGAGCCCTTAATAAAGGATTTTTGGTTTCAATTATACTCTCCTATGTGTGTTTTCCTTCAAAAAGGACAGTTTGTGAGGATTCAGGTACATTTCTAAAGAACAATGTGAAATTAACAAGGGACACCAACACCAAACAATCTTCTTGAGATTAAATAATATAAGATATCAATGGTGTTGTGGTAACTTGACACACAAACACGCAAAACACACACAAAAATATTCTGGAGTAAAACTAAAAATAAAATAAAACAAAGATCAGCCTTGGAAAAAATACAACCCAAAAAAAAAATATATATATTTTTGTCAGATGTGACAAATCAAAATATATTAAGGGAATCCCGATAAATAATAAAGAAAGACGTTTGTGAGAAGTCTGTGTGAATATGAGCTGCAAAACTACTTCATTCTTCTAGCCAGGGCTTTTTTTCTCAATCAATAGGTGTTGGAACTCGGAAAACAAGAAACCCCCTAACGGGGCTTTAATGCAGCCAATGATGTGATGTAACACAATGCGAAGTAAATAGATAGTCAAAAATAATATTTATTAGTATAAAGAATGGATGATGAATCCTGACATTAAAAGGTCAGGACATGAACTGGAATACAAAATTTGATAAAAAGCAATACCCATGACAGGTGGCAGTGTACAATAAAATAAACCATAGGCAACAAAGATGTAATAGCACAAAGTTTAAAATGTAGAATGACGCGTTTCAATCCCAATAGGTCTTCTTCAGAGGATAGATATATAACAACTGTAGGGATATAAACATCCATCAAAAAGTCTTTTCAAACCAAAACAAAACAAAAATATTCTGGAGTAAAACTAAAAATAAAATAAAACAAAGATCAGCCTTGGAAAAAATACAACCCAAAAAAAAAAAATATATATATTTTTGTCAGATGTGACAAATCAAAATATATTAAGGGAATCCCGATAAATAATAAAGAAAGACGTTTGTGAGAAGTCTGTGTGAATATGAGCTGCAAAACTACTTCATTCTTCTCACATTATAAAGAAGAAGAGAGTGCGCTGTATTAAACCATTTTTTACATTGCACCGTGACGAAAGTGTTGTATCCATTGCGAACGCTAAGTTTACCAGACTGAGCTGTTCCGTCTCGGAATTTCTTCTGAGCATGCGTGGCACTTTGTGCATCGGAACAGGCCACACACGGTCGGAATTGACGTGATCGGATTTTGTTGTCGGAAAATTTTATAGCCTGCTCTCAAACTTTGTGTGTCGGAAAATCAGATGGAAAATGTCCGATGGAGCCCACACATGGTCGGAATTTCCGACAACGCGCTCCGATCGGACATTTTCCATCGGAAAATCCGACCGTGTGTACGAGGCATATTAGTCCAAGATTATTCGACATAGAGAGAAAAGATTCGACATGAAGATTCGACAAAGCAGTCGCTGCGAGTGGACATTTATGGTCAAATGCTCCGCCCATAGGCTATAGAAAAATTCTAATGTTGGTTGACTAGTAATAATAATTAATAAATATAATTATTACTAGTCATACAATATTAGAATTCCACTATAGCTTGTGGGTGGAGCATTCGACTGGAAATGTACGATTGCGGCATCATACAGGCCCACACCAAGGAACTTTTAAAAGTCAGTGGGGAGTCAGCAGCGCCCTGCACCTGCGGAGCTCTGCGGTGTGATGCAATAAGGTGGCTGCCCTTAAGCTGCCCCCTAGAGGACATCCTGATTCATTGGAGTTGTGCCTCCTCCTCCTCTCTTCTCTCAGGCACCCAAGTACAGTCAGTTACCTTATCATCCCCTCCCTCCTCATCACTGGAGCAAACTTGGCAGTATGCTGCAGCTGGGAAACATGACTGCCAGTTTCTTGTCCTTCTTGGGCACCCCCTCTCTCTAGGCTCACGTTACTCCCTTCCTCAACCTGGGAACCAACATCGGAGCCTTCAAATGGCCACGCATCCTCCAGCAGCATGTACCCGACACTCAGGGCCATTTGAAGGAATTTGGGGCCCCAAGCAAAATGGACATGGCGGCCCCCCCAACCCCCCTGCATGCATGCAAAGCCTACAGGAATCACAGCATAGCGATACAGTTTAAGTTCACAAAATTTACAAAGCAGAGAAAAGATTCTACAGTAGAGTGTACTGTAGAGTCTTTTCTCTGCTTTGTACATTTTTGCAAAAAGCTTTAATAAATATTACCTGATTCAAAAAAGAAGCAATAAGATGGAAATAGGATGGTAAAGAAAGAAGAAAATGGAAAGAAAGCTATGGTAATTGTTTTTATTATGGTCAGCAAGCTACCATATTTTTATTACTAAATGGGTCTTGATGACTGCACCCCCCCTTACTACTCCCCCACCCCGTATTCTTTTTAACCCCCCTCCCTGGCTACCGCGTACCGCGCGGCAGGAGATTCAGTTTTCTGTTCCCAGCCGGCCGCACTGAAAGGAAGTGGGCACTCAGTGTGTGCACTTCCTGTCGGTCCGGCCGGGAAAAGGAAACTGAATCTCCTGAGTCCTGTACTGCGCGGACTGCAGGAGGAAGGAAGAGGAGCTCAGCCACACTACAGGCTGCAGCTTATAGGAAGAGAAGGCCGGCAGCGCGGCTGTGGCCCCAGACAATTGCTTGTTTTGCCTGTCCTGTCACGATGGGCCTGCCAACACTGTGGTCAAATAATTCTGGGGACTCCTCCTTGCATGATGGTGGGGCTACGGAAGAAGAGACTGTGGACAAGGAGCCAGTGGAATAGGCCGCTTTGGCAGCTGCGTTGGAAGGCAAACTACTCTGAGCCTGGGTGACAGAGGATGAGGAGGATGAGGACGACTTTGTTATCCACTCCACCAACTCTTCTGCATGTTCTGGTTCAATAACACGGCCAGCAGCAGAAAAAAAGGACAAGCGTGCCCCATGGCCACCTGCAGAGGATGCACCATGTCCACGACCAGCACTGTTGACTGTAGACACAGAGGTTGCTTGCTGTCTTTTAGTGGCCTGTGAGCGTCTTTCCTTGGTGGTCATCTGGACATGATGTATATTTTGTTTTGCAACACCACACTACACTGTATTAAATACTATGTACACCACCAGAAGTGTAGTAGAAACTGTACACACTGTATTAGATACTGTGTACACCGCCTGCACTGTATTAGAAACTGTACAACAGATGCACTTTATTTTATACTGTGTACACCACCAGAAGTGTAGTAGACACTGTACACACTGTATTAGTACTGTGTACACCGCCTGAAGTGTATTAGAAACAGTAAACCACAGAATGCACTGTAGATATAGGCTACACTGGATGCAGAGTATATATATATATATATATATATATATATATATATACACAGTATCTCACAAAAGTGAGTACACCCTCACAGTTTTGTAAATATTGTATTATATGTTTTCATGTGACAACACTGAAGAAATTACATTTTGCTACAATGTAAAGTAGTGAGTGTTCAGCTTGTATATCAGTGTAAATTTGCTGTCTCCTCAAAATAACTCAACACAGCCATTAATGGCTAAACCGCTGGCAACAAAAGTGAGTACACCCCTAAGTGAAAATGTCCAAATTGGGCCTAATTAGCCATTTTCCCTCCCCGGTGTCATGTGACTCGTTAGTGTAACAAGGTCTCAGGTGTGAATGGGGAGTAAGTGTGTTAAATTTGGTGTTATTGCTCTCACTCAGGCATCACCATGGCCAACCAAAAAAGTTGAGTGCACATGCTCAGCATCATATTCAAAGGTTGTTTTTGGGAAATAGACGTATGAGTGCTGCCAGCATTGCTGTAGAGGTTGAAGGGGTGGGGGGTCAGCCTGTTAGTGCTCAGACTATACGCCGCACGCTGCATCAAATTGGTCTGCATGGCTGTCATCCCAGAAGGAAACATCTTCTAAAGATGATGCACAAGAAAGCCCGCAAACAGTTTGCTGAAGGCAAGCAGGCTAAGGACATGGATTATTGGAACCATGTCCTGTGGTGTGTCTTGCCTACAGTCAAGCATAGTGGTGGAAGTGTCATGGTCTGGGGTTGCATGAGTGCTGCTAGCACTAGGGAGCTGCAGTTCATTGAGGGAACCATGAATGCCAACATGTACTGCGTGATGAATAAAGATGCAGCTCTAAAATAATAAAAATTTATGAAAATATGAATTGTATCAAAGAAAAGTAATGGTGAAAAAACTCTCAACTGAGAAAACTAAGGCAGATATCACAGAAAATTAATACAAAGTGATAAACCAATAATTACTAATAAACTTAATAAAACAAAAATGAAATTAAATATAAATCAACTGATGCATAAAGGTAATGGTGAAAAAGGTCTCACCTACCAAAACTAAAGCAGATACTAAAAAATTATTTTGACATTAATAAGTGATAAAGCATAAAAAAGTGAGTCTATGACAAGTATGAAGATCAATCAATGAAAAAAATTAGCGAATCACTGAGAACCAGAAAAAAACAAAAAAACAAAGTCCCATTCCAATAAAAACAGTGCAAAAAGAAAAAATCAAATAAAAAGTCCATATGAAGTGTGAAGATAATAATCCAAAGGAAGCTAAGTGAAACCAGATTCTATATCCAAGATGATAGCACACCCGAGTGAGTAAAAATGCTCCTTACTGACTACGGGTGACCACCATAGGTAGTCTCACCAGGCACAGGGAATAATAAGGTCTCCCAGGAACCTATAACGGCATCTATAGTTGCAGCTATAATCGTGGCACTCGATGTAGAGGTCCAAACCTTGGTCACCAGATTTTGGCTCTTTCAGTAACAAAACTTTCATTACACCGGAGGAGTCCTTTATTAGTAGTACAGTTCGTGTCCTGTCTGGTTAGAAGGTCGGTTCTGTACCCGGTAATGTTCTCTGTCCTCGTTAATCCATCATCACACCGGCAGTGTGATGATGATGTACTGTGACATACTGAAGAAGAGCATGATCCCTTCCCTTCGGAGACTGGGCGGCAGGGCAGTATTAGAACATGATAACAACCCCAAACACCCCTCCAAGATGACCACTGCCTTGCTAAAGAAGCTGAGGGTAAAGGTGATGGAATGGCCAAGCATGTCTCCAAACCTAAACCCTATTGAGCATCTGTGGGGCATCCTCAAATGGAAGGTGGAGCAACGCAAGGCCTCTAACATCCACCAGCTTCATGATGTCATCATGGAGGAGTGGAAGAGGACTCCAGTGGCAACCTGTGAAGCTCTGGTGAACTCCATGCCCAAGAGGGTTAAGGCAGTGCTGGAAAATAATGGTGGCTACTCAAAATATTGACACTTTGGGCCCATTTTGGATATTTTCACTTAGGGGTGTACTCACTTTTGTTGCCAGCAGTTTAGACATTAATTGGCTGTGTGTTGAGTTATTTTGAGGGGACAGCAAATTTACACTGTTATACAAGCTGTACACTCACTACTTTACATTGTAGCAAAGTGTAATTTCTTCAGTGTTGTCACATGAAAAGATATAATAAAATATTTACAAAAATGTGAGGGGTGTACTCCCTTGTTTGAGATACTGTATATAATACACCGCCTGAAGTGTATTAGAAACATTGCACCACAGAATGCACTGTAGATATAGGCTACACTGGATGCAGAGTAATATATACATTTACATATATACACACACACGCACACACACACGAGACTCTGTATATATATATATATATATATATATATATATATACATATATATACACATATACAGTGGAACCTTGGATTATGAGCATAATCCGTTCCAGGAGAATGCTTGTAATCCAAATTAATCGCATATCAAAGCGAGTTTCCCCATAGAAGTCAATGGAAACTAAGATAATTCGTTCCGCACTGACTTCTATTACGTGCAATGCCACATGTGGCCAGAGGTGGGGGGCACCGGAGAGCCTCTGAAATGCTTGGGGACCGCTCAAAAACACTCGGGAATAGAGTATTTCCGAGTGTTTCCGAGTATTTCTGAGTCATTCTGAGTATTTCCGAACAGCTCCGAACTGTTCCAAGTATCCTCGACGCCCCCGCACCTCTGGTCAAATGCGGTACTACACCGCCCATTAGCTTAAATTCTGCTCGTTTTGCAAGACAACACTTGCAAACTGAGTCAGAATTTTTTAAAAAAAGTTGCTTGTCTTTCAAAACGCTCATTAACCGCATTACTCGTAAACCAAGGTTCCACTGTATATTAATACACCGCCTGAAGGGTATTGGAAACAGTACACCACAGAATGCACTGTAGATATAAGCTACACTGGATGCAGAGTATATATATATATATATATATATATACACACACACGAGACTGTGTATATATATATATATATATATATATATATATATTTATATATACAGTCTCGTGTGTATATCTATATATATACTCTGCATCCAGTGTAGCCTATATTTAATTATATTTATATATTATATTTATAATTTATATATATATATATATATATATATATATATATATATATATATATATATATATATATTAACCGGTTCCCGACCGACCACAGAATGGTTCCCCTGGGAGAGCCATCGTAGCTGTACGTCGCCCTTTAAGACGGTGTAGGAGGCGCGTGCGTCCCCGCAGCGTGAGCCCGGAGCCAATGCGAGTGCCCGATGGGCATGATGACCGCCGGGCACCAGCGATCGCTCGTGACAGAGCGAGAACTGGGATCTGTGTGTGTAAACACACAAATCCCAGTTCTCTCAGGGGAAAGGAGACAGATCGTGTGTCCATACTAAGTATGAACACCGATCTCTCTCCTCCCCTAGTCAGTCCCATCTCCCCCACAATTAGAACACACCTAGGGAACACAGTTAACCCTTTGATCGCCCCCTAGTGTTAACCCCTTCCCTGCCAGTGACATTTATACAGTAATCAGTGCCTTTTTATAGCACTGATCGCTGTATAATTGTCAATGGTCCCAAAATGGGTCAAAAGTGTCCAATTTGTCCGCCGCAATATCGCAGTCCAATAAAAATCGCAGATCACCGCCATTACTAGTAAAAAAAAATAATAAAAATGCTACAAATCTATCCCCTATTTTGTAGATGCTTATTGTGATTTTTTTACCAAAAGTATGTAGAAGAATACATATCGGCCTAAACTGAGGAAAAAATGTATTTTTTTTTTTAAATTTGGGATATTTATTATAGCAAAAAGTAAAAGATATTGTGTTTTTTTTCAAAATTGTCGCTCTTCTTTTGTTTATAGCGCGAAAAAATAAAAAAACATTAAAACCGCATAGGTAATCAAATAAAAAAGCTCTATTTGTGGGAAAAAAAGGACGTCAATTGTGTTTGGGTACAATGTCGCACAACTGCGCAATTGTCAGTTAAAGCGACGCAGTGCCGTATCCCAAAAAATAGTCTGATCATTGAGAAGCCAAATCTTCCGGGGCTGAAATGGTTAATACACCACCTGAAGTGTATTAGAAACAGTACATCACAGAATGCACACACACACACACACACACACACACACACACACACACACACAAGGGGTTCGCCCTGGGACTTTGAGTGAGGTGAATATGGTTAGTCAAAAAACATGTCATGGCAGTAAATAATGTAGATTTATTACCCATCGTGGAAGTGCAGCTGGTGTGTGTGAGCTCATGATGTGAGTTTGGGGGTATAATTGGAGCCTGACATGGCAGCTTCTCACTCACATCATGAGTTCACACACACCAGCTGCACTTCCACAATGGGATGGTCTCACATCACACCCAGGTAAATTGCTTTGCTGTTTAGCTTAGTTGACATTTTAGCACATTTGTTTGCCTTTCCTTCAATCCCCACTCTATTCCACTCTATGTGCATTTGCACACTTATTGGCCCAACATTTCTTTGCTTTGTAATGTCCTTTATTTATGCCCTTTTAGTCTCCCAACATATACCAGCATTTACTTTATGCTGGTCCCCATACACTTATATGTATATGAAACAAGGCAGGGAAATCGCCTGCATCTACATACTCTCAATATTTTTGCAATATGCATACACAACACAGCAGGAAGTTTACCTTATTCGCAGGGTCTCTCTGATATATACATATACCTTTTTTAGCATCTTTACAGTTCATGATCATGGACAAGGGGAGACTTCCAGGAACACTTTTATATTTGTATCTACCAAGGCCATGTCGGTGCTCCGGTTGTACCCCCGTTGGGATTACCTCTTGCTCCGCTCCCTCAGCTCCTGTGCTGGATGTTTGTTGTTGCTGCCACCGCCGGTGGAGTCAGCATCTGATGGCCTGGTCCAGCCCATTGGTGAGTATGGGGTCCCCAGCCTGACCCGATGATTATTCACCTTCCTGCCTATTTGATGCAACATACACTCATTCATTTGATTTACTACTTGTATTACAGATTTAGCAAAGCATTTACCCCTGAAGAGCGAGCGTGGTCTTGCGAAACATCTTCAGGTACTACTCATGCTTGCAAATTTATATATATCTCAAATACACTGCCACTAACTGAATAACCTGCTTAATCTAACTCAAGCGATCTCTCTGTCCACACCAACAACACTACACACAGTAGCCTTATATAGTGTGGGTCATGGACTTAGTCCCCCTGAGCCATGATTGGCCAAAGGCACCCTGCCTTTGGCCAATTATGGCTCTCTTAGCAGAGCGCGCTGTGATTGGCCAAAGCATGCAGGTCAGGTGCATGCTTTGGCCAATCATCATACAGCAATGCACTGCGATCTCGCAGTGCATTATGGGGCTTTCCGCGGTGCTCGAATTTGCTGCGAACGCCCCATAATGTTCCCTTTTCGGCAAACGGGCGAACACCCGATGTTCGAGTTAAACTTGTGTTAGACCCGAACAATAAGCCAATAAGCTCAACCCTAGTGACCAACAGGAGAACAACACCTTACATTAATGGCCAGTGGGAGAAGGACACTTTTACACTGTTGATCAGTGGGAAAACTATCCTGTCACGGAACGTCCCACACTCCGCTTGAGTGCTTCCGTCATATACCACTTCCTCCCAGTCTGTATACAGATATCCCAACCTCTCTGAGCACAAAACAAGGCGACACTTGCTTGTTGCTACCAAGAACTCACTTTATTCAGAACCAGAATACAGTCTTATATACACAGGAGAAGATTACTCTAACAATACAAACGTAACCTAATTAACATGAGCTAATTATCTAATCCTTTATACAGCCTAGGTGACTGAGACATGACCTTTCGCCCAGACTTGTGGGCACCGAGTTTCACACAGTTATATCAACACAATAGCTGGAGCTAATTACAATTAACAATACAAACAAAACCTAATTAACCTAATTAACATGAGCTCCAATAGGAGTCGTCCCGTCTCCTACATTGTATAGAGGACAATGTGATCAGCTCATTCAATTAACAGGTTGCGTTCAGAATCAACCAAACCAATAATAGTCTCTACATACATCCTGGGAGATATTGTGGATAAATATTACTGTCCCATTTTAAGTAGTCCAAGATATATTTTCTCACTCACCCTGCACCAGGATGGCACAGGGTGACTTAGACATAAGATGTATTCTGAGTTCCACGGGCCCTCCTGTCACATCTCTCCCCTTTCGGCAGGAGACTAACACAGGAGGAGACCCCAGACGGGTTGACTCCGAAGTTAGTAAGTAGCTCCAGTCCTCTAATGCCTGTACCCACACAGTACCCCAAATAAATTGTTCCAAACAGAGTATTACTCACCCAGCCAACCTCTGCCTCTCTCAGAGAACATATCTGCCGCTGGGGAGAGGCCTGGACTGGCTCTTCTCCCTGGAATCCTTTCTGCCGCTGGAGAGAAGACAGGGTGTCTGGGCTCACTCTGTCATGCTGTTGGGGATCGGGGCCCACTGCCCAGCATCCCTGGGGTATACAGGTGGAGACTGAAGTCCCATCCACCTTCACAGGAAATCCATCCTCTGTTAGTTGAGGGCAGAGTCCAGCAGTCCTCGGCCCTGTTGCCAGCCCTTCTGCTGGAAACCCCACACCATCTGTTCCGGCTAACTGTTGGAGAGGGAGGCCAACTGCCCCGCCTCCCTGGAACTCTGTAGTTGTTGCCAGTGCTGGGCAGAGGTTGGTAGCACTCTGCCCTGTTGCCAGCACTTCTGCTGGGGACTCCGCATCCTCCGCTCCGGCTAACCGTTGGGGCAGGAGGCTGGCTTCCTCCACTCCCAAACTGTGTAGCTGCCATTGGGGAGGTGAGCCGGCTGCTTCCTTTTCCATTCCCTCATCTGGCTGCTGGGACGACATGTCGATGGTACTGTCTCCCAGGTACACGGATCTTTGCTGGGGAGGAAAGCCCACTTCCTCCACCCTGGCCAACTGTTGGGGAGGGACAACACACACCTCCTCTCCCTTCTCCCCCTGTATCTGCTGCTGGGAAGTGATTGCCATCTTCTCAGCCTGAGCCTCCACAATTGCTGCAGGTGTGGGGCAGAGGTCTTGGACCCTCTGTCCGGTTGCCAGCACTTCTGCTGGGGGTTTGCCAGGTGGTTCCTCCTCTATAGAAACGTCTATTAAATCCCCAATCTCTGGAATTGGTAAAAGTGTGGGACAGAGGTCTTGGACCCTCTGTTCAGTTACCAGATCTTCAGCTGGAGAAGTTTGTTTTAACTCCATAGATGCTGCTGGCAGAAAATCACATGTCCCTGTCAGTGTTGTGGGAGAAAGGCCGACTACCTCTTCTCTCAGGAAGGCTGAAGCCACTGTTGGTGCTGGGCAGAACACAGTGAACTTTGGCCCTGATAGCAGCTCTTCTGCTGGAGGCTCATCAGGTTGTTCTTCCTCAGCAGAAAAGTCTATCAAATCCCATGTCTCTGCAACTGATGTCTGGGGATAGAGGTTCACCATCTCCTGTCCATGGAACCCAGAAGATGCTATCATTTCTGGGCAGAGGTTAGCAGAGCTCTGCCCTGTTGTCAGCACTTCAGGTTTGGGGACGGCAATCTCCGGATTTTCCACTGCCGATTCTCTGGCATGCTGCTGAACTTGTTCTAGCAGTTTCCTGTATGCCCTTTCCAGATGCTGTTCCTTCCTTAGCAAATGGTCCAGATCAGGTTTGAGCTCTGAGACCCCTGCAAGACCGAGCATAGACTCTCTATAGTCTCTCAGGTCCTCAAGGTCAGGTTCCCCTTCATCGCCAAACATAAAAAGATCTGTAAGGCTCTCCCACAGCAATCCAGGGCCGCCAAAGTCATATCCCACCGGAGAGCATTCTGTTGTCTCCCCTAAATATCCCTCCTCTGCGTGCCATTGCAGAGCCCGATAACGATTGTCCAGCTCTATCTCCTGCTGGACCAACCTGTCCAACTCAGTCACCCATTGCTCCTGGGGCTGCTCTCCCAGGAATGCCATCCGCAATGCCCGTTGGTCACTGGCCCGTTGCTCTTGGGTTGGAAAGCACTTGCCCTGTTTTATACCAGCGAGACGGAGGGCTGCAATCCAGAGCTCCACCCGAATTTGCTGCCTAAGCTCCAGGTATTCATCCTCAGACACAGTCCTGGTGTATGTTGAAAGGATGATCCGCAGCAGCCCCGGGAACTCTGATGCCAGGTCCATATCTCCGCTGGGGTGACTGAAGTCTGCTATGCTGATCTTGGATCCAGTTGGAGGTTTGGATGTCCCAGACTTCAGGAAGCTTTCCCGCTGCTTGCCACCAATGTCACGGAACGTCCCACACTCCGCTTGAGTGCTTCCGTCATATACCACTTCCTCCCAGTCTGTATACAGATATCCCAACCTCTCTGAGCACAAAACAAGGTGACACTTGCTTGTTGCTACCAAGAACTCACTTTATTCAGAACCAGAATACAGTCTTATATACACAGGAGAAGATTACTCTAACAATACAAACGTAACCTAATTAACATGAGCTAATTATCTAATCCTTTATACAGCCTAGGTGACTGAGACATGACCTTTCCCCCAGACTTGTGGGCACCGAGTTTCACACAGTTATATCAACACAATAGCTGGAGCTAATTACAATTAACAATACAAACAAAACCTAATTAACCTAATTAACATGAGCTCCAATAGGAGTTGTCCCGTCTCCTACATTGTATAGAGGACAATGTGATCAGCTCATTCAATTAACAGGTTGCGTTCAGAATCAACCAAACCAATAATAGTCTCTACATACATCCTGGGAGATATTGTGGACAAATATTACTGTCCCATTTTAAGTAGTCCAAGATATATTTTCTCACTCACCCTGCGCCAGGATGGCACAGGGTGACTTAGACATAAGATGTATTCTGAGTTCCACGGGCCCTCCTGTCACATATCCCATTTACACACAGCTAAAAAGATATACTGTATAAATGGTTACTGGGAATTAGCAACAGGAGCCAAAGGCTCTCGCTGCTCTCAGCCAAGCCTGTGAGAGCTGGGAGAGGGAAGAGGAGCTGTTGCAGGCGTGCACATTGCTGGAATAAGATCAGACTTAGGTGAATATTTAGGGGGGCTGCCAGGGAGAGGTGCACCTAAAAGTTTTTTTGCCCTATTGAAGAGAATGCATGAAGGTAAAAAAAAACTTTTACCTTTACAATCTCGTGTTGACCATATGCGTGGCAATTTCATTGAGCAATCATACCTTCAAAACTTGGAAATTGCATAAGTTGATGTCATAAAATGGTGATTTCAAGCGACCACAAGGAGATGGAATTGCAGATGCCTTAAATGAACAGAGAAATCTGCTTTAGTCAAATTTGCTGTAGTTTTTTCTTCTGGTTTTGATTGATTTTTTTTTTTTCAATAACCCTCACTGAATCTGTCTATTTATTGCCCAGTTCAATTCAGTTCATTTAAATCTTGGGTGGTATCTTATTTGGTTGCGAGCAACCACTTTAGATTGTATGTTCAATTCCCTTTCATTTGAAAGTGGTTGGAATTGCCTGATGTATGGCTAGCTTAAGATTCTGCTTATTTCAAGCGACCAGTTACAACCGAAGCCCATTCCACATGCCTTATTCAGACTAAATTTGAAAAAGAAAACATCAAATGCAAACTAAATACTATGACGTACTGTGGTGTGAAAAATGTGGTAGGCAAGTCATGTGAATCCAAAATTAGAAGCTCTCAGATTTTACTTGATGCAATTTGTGGATGGTGGTATGCAGGCATGTACTGGCCATCGGGACTACCAGAAGTTTTCCAGGGGAGCCAATGGCTTAGTGGGCCAGTCAGGCACAGTCCTGGAGCCTGCTCCTCACTGACAGTGAGTGATCGTGATTTCACACCAAGGAGCAGCTGCCGACACTTGCTGGAGAGCGGATTAGGCTTTCTGCTCCCTCCAGCCTGCAGGGGGAGATAGACAGCTGGCAGACTTTCCTTCCTCTCTCCCCTTATCACTTGTCACTTATCACATGACCGGAGAGAGGAACGAGAAGCTGCCTTCAGAACTATGAGTACACGTGGGAGGGGGGATACTCTGATGTGAAGGGGGGTGCTGATGGGGACACTCTGATATAAGGGGGTGCTAATGGGGACACACTGATGTGAAGGGGGGTGCTGATGGGGACACTCTGATGTAAGAGGGTGCTGATGGGGACACTCTGATGAAAGGGGGCTGCTGATGGGGACACTCTGATGAAAGGGGGCTGCTGATGGGGACACTCTGATGAAAGGGGGCTGCTGATGGGGACACTCTGATGTAAGAGGGTGCTGATGGGGACACTCTGATGTGAAGGGGGATGCTGTTGGGGACACTCTGATGTAAGGAGGACGCTGTTGGGGACACTCAAAATTAAAGTGTGCCGGTCTGGATGAAGACCAGGGCCAAATTTTTGTCCCAGTCCAGCCCTGGTGGTATGTATGGAAGGAAGAAATCATAGCTGATCTAAACACACAGTTATAATTTTAGATGTAGGAGACTAAAAGAAGACAATCCAGTGTACAGCCCAGATCCAAAAGTGGGCTCTCAGGAACAAGAAACAAGAAAATTATTCTAATCACAATACAGTGGCACCATTGAAAAACCTTTAAATTACAACATTTAATTAATTATTAATTACACCTCAATGCCTTAATTGAAATAAATGCTCCATGATTGTTGTTACGTTGTTGGTTATGCCATAACTTGTTTTTCACGTTTGTCAAATTAGTTTTGCATTGTTCTTTCAAACGAAAGAAAATGATTTTAACACTTGGTGGATTGAGCAGATTTATGAGAATAATGTTATAACTTGTTTTTTTAAAGTGTTGCTGCACTGTGTTAGTACATCTTGGAGATGTAAACCCTTCAATTGTAGATGTTTTTGTACTTTAAAAAAGCTGAACTGCAAGCAAAGTAATACAGAAATGAAATACATATATGGAAGCCATTTTATTGCCAAAGGATTTGTATTTCTGTCTTTTCTGTGCTGTGATTTACAAAACCCTATCTCATAACACAGTCAGGTGGAAGACACAACTTATCATTAGGAAATACAGTGATGTTATCTCTTCACTCTTATGCCCCGTACACACGATTGGACTTTCCGACAACAAAACTGTGGAATTTTGTTTGAAGGTTGTTAGCTCCAACTTGTCTTGCATACACACGGTCACACAAATGTTGGCCAACAATTGCATTCGTAGTGACGTACTACGTGGTTTTTCAGTTCTTTTGCACCACCCTTTGGGCTCCTTCTGCTAATTTCATGTTAGTAGAAGTTTGGGGAGTGTTGATTCATGCTTTTCTCTTTGCGTTTTTCATTTGGCGCTATTATTATTATTATTCTTGATGTCACTTGAAAAAAAAAAGCCTTTGAAAATTTGTTTGCAATAACTCCATCAGTATCGCCAGAAAAGCAGCTTAATTATTATCCCATTGAAGAAGAAGAGAATTGTGCGCTGCATTTGGAGATTTCATAATTTGCCACATCACAAATGTAAATTCTCCATTACGAGCACTAGAGAAAGAACAATGCAAAACTAACTACCTTACAAGACCGGCCGCTTCTGCTTCTGAGCATGCGTGAACTTTTGTGCGACAGACTTGTGTGCACACAATCGGAAAGTCCGACAACAAAATTTTGTTGGCGGAAAATTTGAGAACCTGCTAGCAAACATTTGTTGGCCGAAAGTCCGACAACAAATGTTCGATAGAGCATACACACCTTCGGACTTTCCGCCAACAAGCTCACATTCAACATTTCCCCTTGGAAAGTCCGACCATGTGTACGCGGCATAAGGATGCTGACTGGACAATCAATGAGCTGCAGTAGACAGTGACACTAGTTCTAGTGACCTGGGGGCCTCAATGGATTCCATTAAAGTGGTTATTAAGTTACATACCTACATTACATGTATCCTCTCTGTTTTATAAAGATCTAAAGTACTGTGGTGTGTTTTTTTTTTGTTTTAATCCTAAATACCTTTTCTCACACCGCCACTCTGCGGTCACCTGATCCCCCTCCGCTCTCCTTCCCTGACATAAGGAGAGCAACGGGAGGAGCTGAGATTCCCCTCTGATGTCAGCCGGCCAACAGAGGGAGGTCACGTGACTGCAGAGCGGTGCTTTTACTGGAGGTATTTAGAATTATAATTTTAAAAAACTGACCCACAGTATTTTAGATCTTCCTAAAACAGAGGGGGTACAAGTAATGTGATTATTTATTGTAGCGAAAATGGAGAGGGGAGGCGGGTAGAAGATCAGCTCTCACACACTGACTGAGCTGACAGGCAGGGAGGGGAAGAGGAAGAGATTGCAGGCTGATGAGGCAGATAAACTGACCACTGTATTATGGATCAGCAGCCATGATTACAGTGATCTACATACTAAGGGGAACACAGGAACAGGCAGGATCAACCATGTATTTTAGAGCAAATTACACTGCAACAGCACTATGCTGTTATTCATGCTTTAAAGGAACAGAAGGTTTTGTTTTTTGTTTTTTTAAGGGTTACAACCGTTTTAATTTGCAGAGATTTTTTTTTACTTCCTATTTTGGCTATGGGACAGGAAGTGAAGGTAAATCTCCCCAATGGGGCACAGATGATAAAAAGAAATTCTTGCAGGTGTTATAACCTTCCTTACTCTTTCCCAAATATAAAAAAAGGTTTGCCTAATAATTTCTGCTAGTTCTGCTTTAATAATGTATCAGTGTTTTATATGTCAGCTTGTAGTGAAGCAAACTGCCCTGGTGTCAACCTTAAAGTGTATCTATGGTCAAAATGTCAAATATTATATTAATTTCTACATTATATTTAAGTTATTGCTAACCTTCTTATATTAATCTGAATGATCTTGAAGTTTGTAAACGTACTTTGTGAAGCTCCCCCCATATTCTGTGACATATATATTCACTATGCCCTGTGAGTAGACACTGCTGTGTCACACATTTCACAGAGCTTGCCTTCTGAACTACAAAGGTGCTGCAAGGAGGAGTTTCAGGAGGTGGAGTTAGTACAAGAATGACTGCTTGCAGGCAGCTAGGTACCATGGGATATGTTGTCCTTAGAAAATGAAAGTAAACAGCAAGGGAGAAGCTGCAAAGCATGCAGGGAATCAGAAGATTGTGGAAAGAGAAGGCCAGTAGACAATATTTGATTTCCAAACATAACATTTGTATTGCTATTACAATGCTGATGTTATAAAAAGAAAGTGTATGTTGTGACCATAGATTTTCTTTTAATAACCGCCAGTAAAGAAGCAATCACTGTGGGAGGGTATGAAACCTACTGTTCACTGTACAAATGGTCTGCCAACTAATGAAATATTGCTGGAGACATTTCTTAGAAATGTCATGGAAAAACTGTGGAAAACAAATAGAGAACGTGGGACTTTCCTATCTTAAGGCAAAATCTAAGACCGCACACTGATGGCCAACAGAACCTTATCATAATGAAGTCTGCTTATTTTCCACAAACATGGTGTCAACTTGGGGTTGAAGCAATATACCAGTGTATTGATTATGATCCTTATTTTATAGCGCAAAGTAAGTGTTATATTGATTTTGCCATAGAGAAAAGTGTGACTGATAAAAAAAAAATCCCTGCAAGTCTTAATTTAATTCCTATGGTTTCAGTTATATATAACCGGCATTAAATTAACATGAACCTTGTGGTATAATGCAAGGTCTTCTTATAATTTGCAGGACCCCTTTCCCTGTAAAAATCGCTGGCTGACAGTATGCTCAGAAGGTACCTGTAAAGAAAAAAATGTGATTTAATTCTTACCTTACCCCCTGACATCCACATTTCTGGGTGTGACATCACTCTCCTTTTGAGGAGGTTCTTGTAGAAAAATGAGTACCTGAATTTTCATGATAAAACACTCTATTCCATTGAACGAGTGACTGCTTGCACGATTTACCCTGCTCTATAGTCTTCAGAATCTTGCCAGAAGGATTCCCCTCACTCCCTACACTACTGAATTAAACATCTTTGATATTCATTGATGTTGAGAGCAGTACACACATAGTATCTTATTATTTTTCATAAAGTAAAAAAATTGGGACTCGCTAATAGGAGATTATAATACAGATCTACTAATGATAACCTCTGAGAGTCAATCTCTCCTGGATGTTTATGCATTAGTCTGCAATTAGACCCCAACTTCTTCTGAATCATGGGTGCCACACACCAGAGGAACTTGATTGTAACAAAAAGTATGTGCCACTTATGATTCAGTTGAGGAAGAAGCAAACTTATGCGTGTACACCCAGGACAGATTGCCTAAAGAGACGTTCCAAGTTCACCATCTGTGTCAGTCCGCAGGTGTGGATTTCGATGCTCACTTGCAATATTGTTATCCAAGTATACAATACATGGACAGACTTCAGGAGCACTCATAGCATTAATCTTTCCGTATTGTAACACAAAAGCATAGGCAAAGGTTAAAACACATCTACAATGACCATTTTTTGTGCAATAAACATGCTTTTTGCAGGAAATTGGGTAACCCCACTACTGGCGTCAGCCTATTTACCTCATACAGGGAGTATCATGATTGAACATCTCTACCCAGGAGTAATCAATAAAAATCAACCCACAGCTATCTGTTCGCTATATACACAATACATTATCCTTCAAAGAAATGAAACCATAGAGAATGAACTCTTTAAAGGAAATGCATTTAATTAATTGTTATCATTTAACCCTAATGGATGAATAGTTTCTGTACAGGATATCATATTTTACATTTTGCTATCCTCTGTTAAGTATGTACAATAGCCTCTAGCAACCAGTCAGTGAGCAGTAGTGATGTGCAGTAACCTCTAGCAACCAATCCCACTCACTGATTGGTTGCTAGAGTTTACTGCACATCATTACCATTCACTATTGATGTGCACTAACCTCTAGCAACCAACCAGTGAGCGGTAACCTCTATAAACCAGTAAGTGGTAATGATGGGCAGTAACCTCTATCAATCAATCAGTGAGTGGTAAGGATTTGCAGTAACCTCTAGGAACCAATCAGCAAACAGAAATGATGTGCTATAACCTCTAGCTACCAGTCTTGGAGTTTCCAGTCCGGGCCTGCTAGAAGCAACCACGAAAGGAGGAGAAGGAAAAAAGGGGGGGGGGGGGGAGGAGAGAAAAAATAAGGAGTGGAGATGGTACTGGATGTTCAGCTCCGGGGGAAGAGAAGTGAACAATCAACAGGTCCATACAGCAAGCACAGCAAGGTACAGTTTTATACTTCTAGCTTTTACCCATGCCTCCCAAATTTTGGTAATGGTTATGCCCTAGATAGGTAAGTTTATAAAGTGGTAGGACTTTTTTTTACTATGGATCTCCACTGTTTCAACATGGGAGGGTCCTCCACCTTCCATTTTGAAAGTATAGTTTTCTTAGCATAATAGTGCAAAAAAAGGTGCGCTGCTCCTGAAAATGTAAGTTATGTAACCAAAAAAAAAAATTGACAAACTAAATGTCATATGAAAAGCGATAAAGTGCTGGTGCAAAAAAAAAAAAAGACTAATCTCATGAATCAATTATACATGCCGTACTCCTGTGATGAATCTAGGAAAAACATGAGATAATCTAGTAAAACACAATGAAGTGCTAATGTGAAAATTGTGTACTGTCCCTTATAAATAAAATGTATATGATGTACACATGGAATGAATCAACAAATTACACAGTCCTAAATGCAAACATGTATAAAAGCGCTAGTGCTGATAGTGAAAGAAGTGCAAATGATCACAATCCACATGTAAAGTCTATGGAAGAGGTGCCCAGTGCTGCACACCACTAAATCACTCCAAAAGTGCTCAGTGAGGCAAAGGTGCTCCTAAATGTAGCCAGGTGGCCTCTTACCAGAACAAATGGATCTCGATTACAGAGATCAAAACAGCCCAAGTGGTATCTCCACAACAATCCACTGCTTATTTCCTCACGACACTCACATCTTAAGGAGAGAATCACTCAGAACAGCAACATATGAGGGATAGGGAGAAGCTTCCTAGTGTGAATCAAACAAGAAAGTTTATTAAGAACGACAAAAGATGCACTTACAATGAGGTAGAAATATTCAAGCAGTGTATAACAAGCCAGCAGCGGTATCATCATCCATCAGCCACGGTAATATCACATGATGTCTCCGCCTGACGCTTTTCCCCAACAATGGCGTCTTCTGGGATTGAAGGATCTATTTTGCACCATTTCAACCCAATCCACGTTTCCAGGATTTATTGGTTACAGCAATTCACTTTTTTTTTAAGTAGGTCAGCGCAAAATACACATTTTTTTAGTTTTAGGATTACTTCCTAGCATAATGCACTCTATAAAAGAGAAACCGCTTTTTATGATGGGTGGTATCAATAGTGTCACATATTCCTAACAATAGCAACAGTGAATCCATGGGGACTGTCAGTTCGCCCACTGTACCCACACCACTGCTCATTACCACCCATCAATCAGTTCCAGAGTCACCGACAATGAGGCAGAAGCATCTCCCAAATAGAGTGCCATCGGCCTAAAGGGAAATTTCCTCCTCTAGGGTACCCACAACTACTCCACCAACCCTAATGAAGGGCATAAGAAGTATGGCAAGTGGCTCTATAGTGAAAGAAAAAAGGACGGTGACAAGTGACAAGGGGCAGCCATGTCTTGTCCTGCTAAGTAGATTAAAGGCAGGAGAAAGTACATCTCTAGTGCGAATCGTAGCTGTGGGTGAGACATAAAGGTACTGCAACCAAGAGATACATTGAGATCCAAACCTCCGAAGGACTGTCCACAAATATATCCATTCAACTGAATCAAAGACCTTCTCCAAGTCCAACAAGGCATTCACCCTAGGGGAGGACTGTGAGGACACGGAGGAGGCCTGAATAGTGAACAGCCTTCGAAAGTTGATATCTGTGCCCTTGCCAGGTATAAAACCAGACCGGTCACTATAAATTAACAGTGTGGTCAGAAGCATCTCAGGCATTCGGGGGGGCCAACAGATCTATGTGGGATATGTAAATCTTAGATGGAAGATCAAATTGCCTATTGAATGGGGGTGTCTAAACCTTGTCGAAATTCAAGAGTGAAGGTAAAACCATGCACAATCAAGGGATCAAGGAGGTCTGGCTGCAGAGTGGAGCTCCACCGTTGACAGGAACCATGTGACCTCCACTCCACTTTTCTTTTTTTTTAACTGAAATTTATTGCAAACCTTTGCAGCTGGAGCTCTACTGTCACAGGAAACATGTGGCCTTCACAACTCCACCTTTGTTACATTAAAGTTCATTTAAAAATACAAAACAACAAACAGACAATACTACAGGAACTGGTTAACATTTCCCAATGTACATTTTTGGTGATGATGGAGGATGTTTATGTTGGAAGAAGAATACAATCCATTGTATCTAAGACATCTCATTGTCTTTTTTTGCTCCACCTTCATGCCAACTAACAGGGCCAAGATTGAGACACACATGGATCTCCACGCAAAAAAAAATGTTTTACGGTTCAATGGTATGTCGGCATTAAATCTCCATCTTCTTGAAAATCATACATGTTCTGGTGCAAATATTATCCACTTAACGATGCGCCCGGTCGTATTGTACTGAGGATGAGAGGCGCTGTAGGCAAAGCAATGTGCTAGTATTTGTGAGCCAAACGAAAAGGATTGTGGGATGAGTAGTCCCTCAGACTGATAATGGCTTCACATGTTTATGCACCTGGACTACATATCCCAGGGATCTTCACTACCATCAGGGAGATTGCTGGGAGTAGCTATAAAAAAAGCAAAAAGCCCATGTGGAGCTCTCTGTCTCCTGGGCCTGACATGTAATGGACCTTTCTGAGCATGGAGAGAGGGGTCAAGACCTACCGTGCGGTATATCACATTTCAACCCAGATGAGATGGGCCTAGCTCTATTGATGTTCATCTGACATCCGTACAGCACCACTCTGGTCGCCTGTCAACCAGTATACTGAGCAGCCTCACATCGGGAGATCGATACAGCAGATCTGAGTGTTGCCACATGAGATACTGTCTGGAAGACATCTAATTGGCCTGGTCAATGGTGAGAGGGCAATCGCCCAACCTTTACAAATCCTTTATCACGGTTCCACTGGGACACTTTGCACAGACATCTATACTTTAGGAATCATTTACTGAACTTACTTTGAACACTGTGCATAGACACACTTCTTTACAAGGAACCTATTGCTTCTTAGCACACCTTATTGGATTACAGTTAATGAGCTCCTACATGCAGGTGAAGACCATCATATCTGCAAAGGGGACATTACTGTCATTACTGCTATAAGGGCCCTTATACCATCACTTTTAAGTCTGACATCTCATTAGGGTAAAAGTTATAGGCAGGGCAAGGACTCCCTCATAAGAAGTGTGTCAGTATATTCAGGTAGCTATGTGTATCCTTACAGGTGCTAGCGTACTTCATTGATCCAGTGTATATAATATACTGTTCTACTTGATAATATCTTGCTTTGTGTTATTGGGATGAATTCCTTTGCTGAGTTGGTGCTGTTGCCTAAAACTCAGCAGATCTATTACCTCCTCTTTGTGACAATACCCTTTTTAATCTGTCAGTCGTAAACATTACCAGAACGTAAACACACCGAGTTGTCTGATTTATTGTAAAGAATCAACAACCCCTGCGCTAAAAGTGCTAATTAGTGATTAGGCTTGCCGCTGCTGTACATGACGTAGGTCAAAAAATGGAAAAAAGGGTATGAATTAGACGTGTACACTGAAATATTTTGTTTCGGAATTTCATTTTTGTCCGAAAAATAAATTTATTTAGTTACTCCCAAAATTCGTTTTTATTTATTTCGTTTTTTGTTAAAAATTGCATTCGTCCAAAAATCCAAATTGGGGTCGAATCTGTAATTGAAGGCTTATGGTGTCTGTTGAATGTTCAAAGAGGATTCAACGGAGCAGCTAAACTGTACAACGCCGTATAGTTTACCTGCTCCGTCTAATCTTCTTAGAACTTTCAACAGACACCATAAGCCAAAGTACGTGTGTACTTAGTTCTAGCTATTTTACTACTCCTCCTCTTTGGTTACAATCAGCCAATAACATTTATCATCATCATTATTTTTATTTATCTTTTCTCCCCCAGGTCGAATCTTTTCTCCCCTACGTCGAATCTTTTCTCTCTATGTAGAATAATTTTGGACTAATAGAGTTAAGGTTAGGCACATTCAACCACAGGTTTGATGGACACAGATTGTTATTGTCATCATCATGTCGAATCTCCTATCTATATCGAACTGTTGTAGCAACGAAAACGAAAATAAAGCATTTGTTTATGTCGGATCTTTCGTTTTTTGGATTCTGCACTTTCGTTATTGTTTGTTAAAATGATAATGAAAATACCTGAAATTCGGACGAAAATGCATTTGGACGAAAATGAATGCACATGTCTAGTATGAATACCACAGTGCTGACAGGCCTAGATGATATGGAAGAGCCCTGGGGCCATCATAAAAAAAAAACAGATTTCTGACTTTGAAACTCAGAATTCTGAGATTGAAATTCAGAATTGTAAGTTTAAAAAAAAATTTTCTACAGAATTCTGAGTTTCAAAGTCAGAATTCTGAGTTTCAAAGTCAGAATTCTGAGTTTCAAAGTCAGAATTCTGAGTTTCAAAGTCAGAATTCTGAGATTCAAAGTCAGAATTCTGAGATTCAAAGTCAGAATTCTGAGATTCAAAGTCAGAATTCTGAGATTCAAAGTCAGAATTCTGAGTTTCAAAGTCAGAATTCTGAGTTTATAAATATAGTAGTCTCTATTAGGAAGATTTTAGGACCAATGAGCAATAAGGTAGTAACACCCACAGATCATCATTCTGCAGACATACATGTCTTCTGCTCTGTATATGAATATGTAAATCTATCTTAGTTACAGCACACAGTATAGGGAAGCAGGCAGTGGTGGGTTCTCTGGTTCCTCTACTGTATTAATTAGTTCCTCGGTTTGGTGCTGCGCTAATCCAAAATAGGTGTAAGTAAATGTGTCAAAAATTCAGTGCAATTTCTTAAAAAATATATGTAAATATAACCACAATAATCAATAAATAAAATGGCTGGAGCAAACGTGGCAAGCATATATTAAAAAGGATGGTAGATCTAAGAATTGTGAACGTAGTGAATGTAGCTGCCTGTAACATTGGCTAGTAATGGAAACAATAAACATAAAAAATTACAAGTAAAAACACGTGCATCTATAAACCAGCAAAGTGTGCAGTGCAAACACAAAAGTGCAATGTGCAACTTTACAAGGTGATGACTAGCTAATATTCATATAATACATATGTAAAACTGACATCAAAAAAGGAAAGTGACATAGAAAAAAACGCATGAAAAAAATGCATATAAAAGTCCGTTTAAAAAAGTAGTGACAGCAACGTGCTAGCATGCACACGTTGCAATTAAAGTGCTGAGGTGAGCCACATCTAGTGTTTTCTTCGTGCACAAAAACCACTCGGGTAGGTAATGGCCCCTTGCCTTAGGGTAATAGGGCAAAGGCATGTATCAAGATGGTAATTAGGGCGTCCACCTATAGTCTCCAAAAGACACGTCCCTCACTGTCCTAGATCCAAGGATGGGGTCTCCTCAGGTAGAATGCGGGGGAGGATTGTAGGTGTAGGGAGTAATCGGCAAAAAGAAAAGCCAATAGTGTAATCCCGTTTACTGAGTAAATATCTCTTTATTAATAATAATAGGTACTCACATGGAGATAAAAGAACAGTGGTATCAATCCGACGAGCGGCGAGCTCGTATGCCTCTGTTAGTGTATTCAGCCTATCTCGTCCCTGGGACGAGATAGGCTGAATACACTAACAGAGGCATACGAGCTCGCCGCTCGTCGGATTGATACCACTGTTCTTTTATCTCCATGTGAGTACCTATTATTATTAATAAAGAGATATTTACTCAGTAAACGGGATTACACTATTGGCTTTTCTTTTTGCCGATTACTCCCTACACCTACAATCCTCCCCCGCATTCTACCTGAAGAGACCCCATCCTTGGATCTAGGACAGTGAGGGACGTGTCTTTTGGAGACTATAGGTGGACGCCCTAATTACCATCTTGATACATGCCTTTGCCCTATTACCCTAAGGTAAGGGGCCATTACCTACCCGAGTGGTTTTTGTGCACGAAGAAAACACTGGATGTGGCTCACCTCAGCACTTTAATTGCAACGTGTGCATGCTAGCACGTTGCTGTCACTACTTTTTTAAACGGACTTTTATATGCATTTTTTTCATGCGTTTTTTTCTATGTCACTTTCCTTTTTTGATGTCAGTTTTACATATGTATTATATGAATATTAGCTAGTCATCACCTTGTAAAGTTGCACATTGCACTTTTGTGTTTGCACTGCACACTTTGCTGGTTTATAGATGCACGTGTTTTTACTTGTAATTTTTTATGTTTATTGTTTCCATTACTAGCCAATGTTACAGGCAGCTACATTCACTACGTTCACAATTCTTAGATCTACCATCCTTTTTAATATATGCTTGCCACGTTTGCTCCAGCCATTTTATTTATTGATTATTGTGGTTATATTTACATATATTTTTTAAGAAATTGCACTGAATTTTTGACACATTTACTTACACCTATTTTGGATTAGCGCAGCACCACTCACTTTTACCATTTACTCAAAAAGGCCTGGTGTTCACCTTATCGGTGCATGCAGCTTTTCCAATCTTAGCCATTTCCATATCTGATAGCGCGGGAATAATTCCTTAAATCTACTAGTTCCTCGGTTTGCTGTCTTATCCTTCTTCTCTGTCATCTGCTCCAACATAAAGAGCCATGCTGAAAACATGTGTATTGTGTGTGAGTGGGGGGGGGGGGGCAGCTTCCATAGATAACAGAACACAATGGCCAGCACACCTCTGCACCCCAACTTGTAGGACACATTGCACTATTGCCCCTACATGAGGGAATTGTGAATGGCTAGAAGGCAGCAGGACAATGTGTGTCTATGGTCATAACAGATTAATCATAGCAATTAATTGTATGGGCTGATAAGGTATATAAAGTGTCCTTATGTGATAGACTAGTGGTTAGAGTAACAGGTTTATAGTGTTGGAAGTTGTGGGTTCTAATCCAATTCAGGGCATAATCTTTAGTTATATATTTTCAATATATTGATTTTATATTAAACATATTTTAAAAAATATATATATATATATATATATATACATATATATATATATATATATATATATATATATGTGTATTTTATTTATATATCCAAATTGATTTCAAGGCATATTAACAAAGACATATTGATAAAATTGTTGTATATGCTGACTACTATAAATTAGAGAGTAGAGATTTTTTTTTACAAATCGGTGTATATATTGGGATGATTTTGGTGACATGGGGCCAGTTCTCAATTTCAGGAGATTGTCCCTGGAAGCTGCTTGATAACCATCATATCTCATAACTCCGCCCTGAGCTCTGCACTATAATCTGTGTGTACAACAATGTACACGCCCATATCTCCCCTTCACTGATTGGCTGCACTTTATCCCCACTGACACCGATGCAGCGCCATTTTCCTCTTAGCTACACCATTGACACAGAAATTTTTTCCATCCAATGACACCCCCGATGCAGGGTCATTTTTCCCATCTAATGACACCGCCGATGCAGGGTCATTTTTCCCATCTAATGACATCACCGATGCAGGGTCATTTTTCCCATCCAGTAACACCACCGATGCAGGGTCATTTTTCCTATCCAATGACACCACCGATGCAGGGTCATTTTTTCCTATCTAATGACACCACCGATGCAGGGTCATTTTTCCCACCCAATGACATCACCGATGCAGGGTCATTTTTCCCATCTAATGACACCACCGATGCAGGGTCATTTTTCCCATCTAATGATATCACCGATGCAGGGTCATTTTTCCCATCCAGTGACACCACCGATGCAGGGTCATTTTTCCTATCCAATAACACCACCGATGCAGGGTCATTTTTCCTATCCAATGACACCACCGATGCAGGGTCATTTTTCCTATCCAATGACACCACCGATGCAGGGTCATTTTTCCTATCCAATGACACCACCGATGCAGGGTCATTTTTCCCATCTAATGATACCATCGATGCAGGGTCATTTTTCCTATCCAATGACACCACCGATGCAGGGTCATTTTTCCTATCCAATGACACCACCGATGCAGGGTCATTTTTCCTATCCAATGACACCACCGATGCAGGGTCATTTTTCCTATCCAATGACACCACCGATGCAGGGTCATTTTTCCCATCTAATGACACTACCGATGCAGGGTCATTTTTCCCATCTAATGACACCACCGATGCAGGGTCATTTTTCCCATCTAATGACACCACCGATGCAGGGTCATTTTTCCCATCTAATGACACCACCGATGCAGGGTCATTTTTCCCATCTAATGACACCACCGATGCAGGGTCATTTTTCCCATCTAATGACACCACCGATGCAGGGTCATTTTTTCCATCCAGTGACACCACCGATGCAGGGTCATTTTTCCTATCCAGTGACACCACCGATGCAGGGTCATTTTTCCTATCCAGTGACACCACCGATGCGGGGTCATTTTTCCCATGTAATGACACCACCAATGCAGGGTCATTTTTTCCATGTAATGACATCACCGATGCAGGGTCATTTTTCCCATCTAATGACATCACTGATGCAGGGTCATTTTTCCCATCTAATGACATCACTGATGCAGGGTCATTTTTCCCATCCAATGACATTTCGGCCGCTAGCGGGGCACTTTTACCCCTCGCTAGCGGCCGAAAAAGGGTTAAAAACGCCCGCAATGCACCACAATAGCGGCGTTTTTCTGGCGGTATCCCAGCGTTGCCCCATTGATTTCAATGGGGAGCAGCGGTGGAGGAGCGGTAAACACATCGCTCCAAAGAAGCTGCTGACAGGACTTTTTTTCCTGTCCTGCCAGGGCAGCGCTCCGGTGTGAAAGTCCTCGGGTAGAGTAATGTGAAGTCCTCGGGTAGAGTAATGTGAAGTCCTCGGGTAGAGTAATGTAAAGTCCTCGGGTAGAGTAATGTGAAGCCCTCGGGTAGAGTAATGTGAAGCCCTCGGGTAGAGTAATGTGAAGTCCTCGGGTAGAGTAATGTGAAGACCTCGGGTAGAGTCATGTGAAGCCCTCGGGTAGAGTAATGTGAAGCCCTCGGGTAGAGTAATGTGAAGACCTCGGGTAGAGTCATGTGAAGTCCTCGGGTAGAGTAATGTGAAGACCTCGGGTAGAGTCATGTGAAGTCCTCGGGTAGAGTCATGTGAAGACCTCGGGTAGAGTCATGTGAAGACCTCGGGTAGAGTCATGTGAAGCCCTCAGGTAGAGTAATGTGAAGCCCTCAGGTAGAGTAATGTGAAGTCCTCGGGTAGAGTCATGTGAAGTCCTCGGGTAGAGTAATGTGAAGCCCTCGGGCTTTCACACTGGAGACAATGCTGCAGCTGTTTGAGGGCGGATTGCAGGCGCAGTGTGAAAGGGGTCTTACATACTACAAAAATATATATATATACAGATACAGTATTTTGCTCTGCATGCCACTATTTTCCCAGAATTCCCACCTGAGAGGGGGGAGGGGCACAGTTTGTGAACTTCCCCCTGGGTACTGGCAGAGGGCGGGGCACCTGAGGACTTCACATTACTCTACCCGAGGACTTTCACACCGGAGCGCTGCGCTGGCAGGACAGGAAAAAAGTCCTGTCAGCAGCTTCTTTGGAGCGATGTGTTTACCGCTCCTCCACCGCTGCTCCCCATTGAAATCAATGGGGCAACGCTGGGATACCGCCAGCAAAACGTCGCTATTGCGGTGCATTGCGGGCGTTTTTAACCCTTTCTCGGCCGCTAGCGGGGGGTAAAAGTGCCCCGCTAGCGGCCGAAATGTCATTGGATGGGAAAAATGACCCTGCATCGGTGATGTCATTACATGGGAAAAATGACCCTTCATCGGTGATGTCATTACATGTGAAAAATGACCCTGCATCGGTGGTGTCATTGGAAAGGAAAAATGACCCTGCATCGGTGGTGTCATTAGATGGGAAAAATGACCCTGCATCGGTGATGTCATTAGGTGGGAAAAATGGCCCTGCATCGGTGGTGTCACTGGATGGAAAAAATGACCCTGCATCGGTGATTTCATTAGATGGAAAAAATGACCCTGCATCGGTGATGTCATTGGAAAGGAAAAATTACCCTGCATCGGTGGTGTCACTGGATGGGAAAAATGACCCTGCATCGGTGGTGTCATTAGATGGGAAAAATTACCCTGCATCGGTGGTGTCACTGGATGGAAAAAATGACCCTGCATCGGTGGTGTCATTAGGTGGGAAAAATGACCCTGCATCGGTGGTGTCATTAGATGGGAAAAATGACCCTGCATCGGTGGTGTCATTGGATGGAAAAAATGACCCTGCATCGGTGATGTCATTGGAAAGGAAAAATGACCCTGCATCAGTGGTGTCACTGGATGGGATAAATGACCCTGCATCGGTGGTGTCATTAGGTGGGAAAAATGACCCTGCATCGGTGGTGTCATTAGATGGGAAAAATGACCCTGCATCGGTGATGTCATTAGGTGGGAAAAATTACCCTGTATCGGTGGTGTCACTGGATGGAAAAAATGACCCTGCATCGGTGATTTCATTAGATGGGAAAAATGACCCTGCATCGGTGGTGTCATTAGATAGGAAAAATGACCCTGCATCGGTAGTGTCACTGGATGGAAAAAATGACCCTGCATCGGTGGTGTCACTGGATGGGAAAAATGACCCTGCATCGGTGGTGTCACTGGATGGAAAAAATGACCCTGCATTGGTGATGTCATTAGATGGGAAAAATGACCCTGCATCGGTGGTGTCATTACATGGGAAAAATGACCCTGCATCGGTGGTGTCACTGGATGGGAAAAATGACCCTGCATCGGTGGTGTCACTGGATGGGAAAAATGACCCTGCATCGGGGGTGTCATTGGATGGAAAAAATTTCTGTGTCAATGGTGTAGCTAAGAGGAAAATGGCGCTGCATCAGTGTCAGTGAGGATAAAGTGCAGCCAATCAGTGAAGGGGAGATATGGGCGTGTACATTGTAGTACACACAGATTATAGTGCAGAGCTCAGGGCGGAGTTATGAGATATGATGGTTATCATGCAGCTTCCAGGGACAATCTCCTGAAATTGAGAACTGGCCCCATGTCACCAAAATCATCCCAATATATACACCGATTTGTAAAAAAAAATCCCTACTCTCTAATTTATAGTAGTCAGCATATACAACAATTTTATCAATATGTCTTTGTTAATATGCCTTGAAATCAATTTGGATATATAAATAAAATACATATATATATATATATATATATATATATATATATATATATATATATATATATATATATATATATATATATATATATATATATATATATATTTTAAAATATGTTTAATATAAAATCAATATATTGAAAATATATAACTAAAGATTATGCCCTGAATTGGATTAGATCCCAAAACTTTCAACACTATAAACCTGTTACTCTAACCACTAGTCTATCACTTAAGGACACTTTATAGCTGCTTTTTATGTTTAATATGAGATAAATTGTGTGTGACACACCTTATCAGCCCATACAATTAATTGCTATGATTAATCTGTTATGACCATAGACACACATTGTCCTGCTGCCTTCTAGCCATTCACAATTCCCTCATGTAGGGGCAATATTGCAATGTGTCCTACAAGTTGGGGTGCAGAGGTGTGCTGGCCATTGTGTTCTGTTATCTATGGAAGCTGTGTCCCCCCCCCCCCCCCCCCACTCACACACAATACACATGTTTTCAGCATGGCTCTTTATGTTGGAGCAGATGACAGAGAAGAAGGATAAGACAGCAAACCGAGGAACTAATTAATACAGTAGAGGAACCAGAGAACCCAGCACTGCCTGCTTCCCTATACTGTGTGCTGTAACTAAGATAGATTTACATATTCATATACAGAGCAGAAGACATGTATGTCTGCAGAATGATGATCTGTGGGTGTTAATACCTTATTGCTCATTGGTCCTAAAATCTTCCTAATAGAGACTACTATATTTATAAACTCAGAATTCTGACTTTGAAACTCAGAATTCTGACTTTGAATCTCAGAATTCTGACTTTGAATCTCAGAATTCTGACTTTGAATCTCAGAATTCTGACTTTCAAACTCAGAATTCTGACTTTGAAACTCAGAATTCTGACTTTGAATCTCAGAATTCTGACTTTCAAACTCAGAATTCTGACTTTCAAACTCAGAATTCTGTAAAAAAAAAAATGTTTTTTTCTCAAACTCATAATTCTGTATTTTTTTTTATGATGGCCCCAGGGCTCTTCCATAGTTCAGTGTCATCTTAGGGAAAGTACTAAAAAAAAAAAAAAAAAAAAATATGTCAAAAGTGTCCTGATTGTATTACTGGTTTGTTATTCCATTATACTGGTTCTCAGACATATCTTGTAGTTGTTTTAAACTAGGTTCAAGTTTTAAGTTTAACCACTGGGCACTTAAACCCCCTTAATAACCAGACCAATTTTCAGCTTTTGGTGCTCTCACATTTTGAATGACAATTACTCAGTCATGCAACACTGTATCTATATGAAGTTTTTGTCCTTTTTTTCACACAAATAGAGCTTTCTTTTGGTGGTATTTAATCACCGCTGGGTTCTTTATTTTTTGCGCTATAAAAGAAAAAAGACCAAAAATTCTGTAAAAAAATGCATTTTTCTTCGTTTCTGTTATAAAATTTTGCAAATTAGTCATTTTTCTTCATATATTTTGGCCAAAATTTATACCGCTACATATCTTTGGTAAAAATAACCCAAATCGGTGGATATTATTTGGTCTTTGTGAAAGTTATAGAGTCCAAAAGCTATGGTGCCAATATCTGAAAATTGATCACACCTGAAGTACTGAAGGCCTATCTAATTTCTTGAGACCCTAACATGCCTGAAAAGTACAAATACCCCCCAAATGACCTCTTTTTGGAAAGAAGACATTCCAAGGTATTTAGAAAGATGCATGATGAGTTTTTTGAAGTTGTCATTTTTTCCCACAATTCTTTGCAAAATCAAGATTTTTTTCACAAAATTGTCATATTAGCAGGTTATTTCTCACACACAGCATATGCATATCACAAATTACACCCCAAAACACATTCTGCTATTACTCCCGAGTATGGCAATACCACATGTGTGAGACTTTTACACAGCGTGGCCACATACAGAGGCCCAACATGCACGGAGCACCTTCAGGCGTTCTGGAGTGCCCAGGCCAATTCTGACATTTCTCTCCTACATGTAAAAATCATCATTTATTTATTAGAAAATTACATAGAACCCCAAAACATTATATATATATTTTTTTTTAGCAAAGACCCTAGAGAATACAATGGCGGTCATTGCAACTTTTTATCTCACACGGTATTTGCGCAGCAATTTTTCTAACGCTTTTTTTTGGAAAAAAAAACAGTTTTGTGCTTTAAAAAAAAAACAAAACAGTAAAGTTAGCCCAATGTTTTTGCATATTGTGAAAGATGAAGTTATGTCGAGTAAATAGATACCTAACATGTCACCCTTCAAAATTGCACACGCTCGTGGAATGGCGCCAAACTTTGCTACTTTAAAAATCCCCATAGGCGACACTTTAAAATTTTTTACTGGTTACATGTTTTGAGTTTCAGAGGAGGTCTAGGGCCAAAATTATTGCTCTCACTCTACCGATCGCAGCGATACCTCACATGTGTGGTTTGAACACCATTTTCATATGTGGGCGGGACTTACATATGCATTTTCATATGCGTTCGCTTCTGCATGCGAGCACACGGGGACACGGGGGGGAAAAAATATTTTTTTATTGTTCATTTTACTTTATTTATATTAGTTTGACGCTTTTGTCCAAAAAATAAATTTTTTGATCACTTTTATTCCTATTACAAGGAATGTAAACATCCTTGTAATAGGAATGTGGAATGACAGGTCCTCTTTATAGTGAGATATGGGGTCAATAAGACCCCACATCTCACCTCTAGGCTAGGAAGCCTGAAATAAAAAAAAAAAACCATCCTGGCTTTGATTGTGGTGGTGAATCGGTAGAAGCACCTGAGGGCGGTGGGAGGGGGGGATGTCCCCTCTCGCCTCCCGTAAGAATGATCAAGCAGTGGAACAGCTCCTATGATTGTTCTTATGGTGTAGGGAATCGCTGGCTGAAAAAGCTGATACCTGAATGATGTCTGTAGCTGCAGGCATCATTCAGATATCCCCACACAAAGTCAAGGACATCGTATGACGGCCGGCGGGCAGGAAGTGGTTAAAACGCATTTTTTTTTTTTTTTTACACAAAGTTGTCCATTTATACAATGTTTCTAACACATAGCATCTACATACCAAATATGACCTCCCAAAATAGATTCTCCTACTCCTCCTGAGTATAGCAATACCACATGTGTGAGACTTCCACAGCCTGGCCACATACAGAGGCCGAGTACAGCCGAGTATGGCTGAGCATGGCTGAGCATGCCTGGGTATGGCTGGGTATGGCAAAGTATGGCTGGGTATCACCGAGTATTGCAGAGTATGGCTGGGTATCACCGAGTATTGCAGAGTATGGCTGGGTTTTGCAGAGTATTGCACAGGGAATTGCAGAGTAGTGCACAGGGAATTGCAGAGTAGTGCAGGGTAATGCTGAGCATGGAGGGATGGCTGAGCATGGATGGATCCATGGATGTGACTGCACATGTCACAGAGCAGTGCTGTGGGCACTACACATCCAGCCCACAGTGCTGCTGCCATCCAATCCCTCCCCCTCTGTACCGATCGGTTAATTTTTATAACAAATTTGTGTTTCAAGAAGGATTGACAGTGCAGGGAGTAATAGCACTTATTCGAAGAGCAGGGGAGACTTATCAAGTCTGTCCCAGGTCTTTGAAGTATTGTGACATTAGGGACGTTTTTACCAATTAAAATATGGGTAGAGCGTTAATAACACTTTCTTAAGGTAATACATAAATTGGTGAGGCTAACTTTTGATTAAAACATGCTATTTAAATAATTCTTTTTGCTACTGACATATCTTGCGAAGGGGAAGTCAGGTGCTAAATTTGGACATTTGGCTTTTTGCCAACAGGCTTCAAGTACTAATATTTCACTGACCGTAATAGATAGTGGGGAATTGTTTGCGGCATTAGTACTACCGCAATTGAAGGCACTGTTTGAACCTGTTGGCACACTAAAACAAAAAAAAAAACAAAAAAAATTATTATGTAAATAAAAATTGTTTGGTTATAAATATAAGAAAAGTAATAACGTACAAAGCTTGCTTATGATCAGGGGAACCTCTGGCCATAAGGAGTGCTTATTGGCATTTTGCCAAGAAAGAAAAAAAAGGAAAAAAGAGACTTAGTATCTAATTAGAATGTTTAAAAAGAAAAATACATATGTATGTTGTGGACATCCCCGGCTGGACCGAGGCTCCCTATAGTATCCTAGCCCATACATTGTTCACGATGGGTTTAGCAGAGATATGGGATGGTAAATTAAGGGTTAAATCAACCTTCTCTATGCCTGTACCATGGGCCTAGAGGCTGCACATGCTGTAGAGGGTCAGAGTACAAAACACACAGTTTTAAAACCGGCAGCAGATACAGAGGAAAAAGAGAAAGTAACTACGCAGTTAGTTATGCAAAGTTTTCCTTTCATGACTCTGGGCGATGTCATGGTAATGAAACCTATTGATATTGAAGACATAAATCGTATTATTAAACACTGCCCCAAACCCACAACGTCAGCTTTGGGAGGTATAGCTTAGTTAAAGAAAGCTTGTAAGGGTAGAAATTACACGCAAGAAGACATAAGGCTCATTACAGATAGTTTGGTGGGAACTACCTCCCCTTGGGATTGGACTAAAGTGCCTGCCATAAATGTCTTGGAGGCACCCACCACCAAGGCAGAGGCTTATTCATTAAACACTGTTGATGGAAGGAATACTATGTGGGAAGAGTTAGAGAAGGAAATGAAAAGAGCTTTCACTAACAAATCATCACTCCCCACTGCAGTAGCTTGCAAACAAAAATCATCAGAGTCAGTGTTGGAATTTTGGAAGGGATTCCAAGAAGTCTGGACACAAGACGCTGAACTTAACACTCAAGATGAAATGCACAGTCTTTTAATACAGACTTATCTCAGTAACCTTGTCCCTAAATATGCACTCACTGTGAGACAGCAGATGTCAGACTGGGCTACAAAGAGTATGACTGACTTTCTAAAAACGTTGACTGAAAAAGACGCAGCGGGGTGTTTTGACATCCCAAAACAAACACCAGTACCAACACATTATCAAAATGATTTCTCAGGAAATCAAAGGGGAAACTTTTATAAAAAGAGGGAGGGGGCAAGGACAAAGAGGGAGTTACATACAGAGAAAAAGAGGATTTCTTAAAGAAAGGAATCTTAAGGGCTCTACAATACTCCCATTAACTTGGTAAAGAGGGCATGTACAAGACCTAAGGGCCATCAATAGCCTAGTGGTACCGATTTCCCCAATAGTGCCTGATGTGCCATCAATACTTACCACCATACCATACGATGCAGAGTATTTTACTGTGATTGATTTAAAGAATGTTTTTTTTCCCGTCCCTGTAGACGAGGAGACGTACTGTACTCCAAGCCACCCTTGGGCCCTGGACTGCCCCTCATGGTTCTGTACTGTTGCAGTATTTTGGTGATTTTTTGATTTGTAGTTTTTCAGAGGAGGATTGCCTATCTTTATTGAAATGGTTACATGTATGTGGTCACAAAGTGTCTAAGAAAAAGTTACAATGGTGTAAAAAAAAACAGTTGAATATTTGTGCTACAAATGGAGAAAGAAGAGTCAGTCACAAAAGAGCTGCGGCTCTGATGGGTCTGCCCTGCCCACTTAACAGGAAGGACATGCTCACCTTCCTAGGTATGATTGGTTACTGCCGCCAATGGATACCTGACTGCTCTTTCAATGACAATATATTGAGACAAGCAACCCTCTCTGAAATGTCCGATACCGTAAAATGATCTGATGAAATGTTAAATGCTTTTGCCATGTTGAAATGTGCAATGGTTACCAGCCCGAGCCTCAGCCTCCTTGAATATGGCAAAATGTTTCACTTGTTTGCCAGGGAAAATTGCAGAACCATGGCAGGAGTACTGGCCCAGAAACATGGTGGGAGACTGCGTCCTGTAGTTTTTTCTCAAAGATGGTCCCGGTGCAGGTTCAAGGCATGCCCGCATGACTCAGAGCTCTAGCGTCCTGTGCCATGGTGGTTGAGATGGCCACTTCTTTCACTCTGGGACACCACACTTCACACCACCCATAATGTGTCAATCTTGTTGAAAAATGTACATACACAGCATATGTCTGCTCAGAGGTTGAGCGGATATGAGGTGATTTTGCTGTCCAATCCAAAATCCAAATCCAAAATTGCACATCAATTATGCTTCTCCCACTGCAGGCCCAACACCAATTTTAAACGCCCTTTTAGGATTAAAAGGAGAACAGGATGAGGTCGTGCCACAACTTGACTGCATAAACCTCATTCACTAAGACACATCACCCAGGACTGTTTTATCTTCCACAGCACAGCAGAGCACACACAGGCCAACAGACAGAGATAGCCAGGGGAAATGGCTGACCTTGCTGCTAAACAAGCTGCTATCTCACAGACAGCAGACATCCAAATGGCTATGCTGATACCTGACCTATCACCATTTGAACAGTCACTTGCAGATCTCCAGGATTATACATCAAATTACGAGTTAAGGGACTGGAATGAAAAGGGTGTGCAGAGAGATCCAAAAACTGGACTTCTCTCAAAGAGGGGAACCATGTATACCAATGGCAAGTGCATCACTCTTCATTTCACAGTACCACAGAATAGGCCACGCAGGTATACAAGTCATGGCTGATCTATACAAGTCATGGCCACACATGCCCAAACTAGGCAAAAGACAGGAATATCTTTTGATAATTGTGGACATGTTCTCAAATGGTCCAGCTTTTATAGCCAGGGTCTGCCAGGACTTGGTAAAAACTCTCAAGATAGAATGGAAGTTTCACATTCAAAGTTCAGGAATAGTAGAAAGGATGAACAGAATAATAAAAGACAAGATAAGAAAGGCCACAGGAGGAACCTTTGTCAACTGGAGAAAGGTCCTCCCAGCAGTCGTGGCAGAAATAACAATAACCCCTTCCAAGACAGGGTATTCACCTTTTGAAGTTTTGATGGGTAGACCTTTCCCCACCCCATAGGCCAGAGCACCTTTAATGGTAGAAAAGGGAGATTTAGACTTAATACAGGAAGAATATGTAAGAAAACTGGCTGAAATATTGGATACAGTCGAAAGAAATGTTGCTCGCACCTCTGCTTTTTCTTCACAGGAAGCTACTCACCTCTTCAAGGTGGGAGACACCGTGGTGGTCCAACAGCTGAACAGAAATAAGAAGCAAGAGTATCCCTTTGGACCTCCTACTATGGTGATTGCAATGACCAGAACGGCTATCCTGGTGGAAAACTGCCAGTCCTGGATCCATGTCAGCCGAGTGAAAAAGGTTGCCCAAAGCCCCAAGAGCAGGAAGGAGATCCTAAACACAGGAGGCCCTCAAGCAGAAGTCCAAACAGATGAAGGAGGAGTTCCTGGAAAAGCAGGTCTGGCCAGAGAAGATGACCTCGCTTATTTCACCACAGACTTCTGGCAAAGCATTTTGCCTCCTGTCCCTGATCAACCTGATAGTGTTCCCGCCCACTTGGATCATCACTAACTGTATTTACCACCCTGAAGACTTGGGTGCCATTAAAAGTATTTGTGGGAACACACATACACAGGAGAACATTACAGTGATACATGTTAAAACAAGAGAGACATTGAGGATATTTTTGCTGATAAAATGCTTTTGCTAAAATTTAAATATGCTTATGCTCAGAAATCAGGATTTCATAAATGTTGGATTTGTAGCAAATTGCACCCTAGCACTGTTAAGATACCATTAATGGCCATGCCTTTGAATATCACACCCCTTTTTAAAGGAAAGACTCCCCTTGATCTCATAAATATCAGTAGAAGAACAAATAATACCATTACCTTTCACATTATTAGTAGAAGCCATAATCCTACTTGGTGTTTTAACTTAGGAAATTCCATTAGAAATGCTCACACTTGTAGTATGTATTATCAGAAAGAGACTGATTGCACCATCATGACAAGGAAGTGACATCATACAAATTTGATCAAAGAGGGGATTGAAGGGATATTTTAGCTTGCTGTCCACCATTTTAAAAGACTGTATCCATTTTTAATGTTTGTGAGAAGTTAAGTTTGGTTTTCTTATAAATGGCCTGACTTCTTTCAAATGACGTGTAAGTCCTTTCCTGTTAGCCTTTTTCTATTATTAGTTTCTATATGAGTTATTAATATTCTATTTGTGCTTGTTTTAGAACATCCTGTAGGTCTGTATCTTTACCATATATTAATGAAAGGTCTGGACATTTGTTGTGATGTCATTTTGGTCATATAAGTGGAAACACGGAAGTAAAATCCTCAGATCATTCTGAGAACTGAAATGTTTTGTATGCGTGTCATAACTTTCATCAGAATGGTCTCCAGATCTGAATGGGTTTGAAGGAACATTCTAGGCAGGATATCATACGAGGGTTCACTTGCTTTTAGAACACCCCTACACCCCTTCACATGTAGCCAGTGAAAACCTGAAAATAACGTGCAAATAAGCATAAATGATCTAATTGGAAAGTTCCTTTCACAGGTTCCTTCCGCAAGTGCTACGGTGCAATGAAATGGTGCAAATTGATATTAAGCATGTGGCCAGTGAAAGTTCAAAATGATGTGCAAATAAACATATATCGACTTTCAATTGGTAAGTTCCTTTCTCAAGTTCCTTCCAAAAGCGCTGCAGTGCTAACAAACACACAATGCTGTAAACAGGTGCACACAAGATCCACACCCCCCCCCTCTCTTATGGTTGAACTCACCAGATCCAATGGACCCCCAAGCAGTACTGCATTGCAGGTCTATCCAGCTTAATGTGGTGAGCGGGGTGATGAAAAACGCCAACTCCTGGGTGCGATCCTTCCTGGGGTGTTTTCAGGCACAAATATATGGAAAAAGAGCACGCATGATGAAGTACGTCTTGTTTACTTCATTAAAATCAATCTTTACAAAGTTCCAAACTTTAAAATAATCTTTACAAGGTTGCAAAGTAGAGGGCAAACGGATAATACATCAATTAATAGTCCATTCCTTGCAGAAATCAATAGGTTCTCTCACAACCTGACTGCAATCAAACAAGCACTGGACGTGATGTCTGATTTATTACTTTAAGGTTGTACAAGGATGTCAGAACCCAGAGTGTCAGGTGGGTTGGAATGTTCACCAGGTCATGGCAGTGCAGATGAGCAGGTAACTCCAAGCAGTCCCTTAGGGGGTTGTGCTACATAAAAAACAAATAAAAATTCCAGTACATATCCCATAGTTTGTAGGCACTATAACTTTCAAGCAAACCAATCAATATACACTTATTGGGATTTTTCTTTGTATCAAAAAAATGCAGCAGAATACATTTTGGACAAAATGTATGAATCAAATTTTTTTTGGTTATGTTTTTTAGCAGAAAGTATTTTTTTTTTTCTTTACAGGGGATAGTTAGGTAGATTTTAGTGTTTAAGTCTACAAATGTGCACACTGAGAAAGTTGAGTGAATTGCTTATATTTTATTTGCAGTTTATTAATATGTTATTTCTCCTACAGACAAAATCTTATGCCGGTGCAGGCTTCCATGTCTGATCATTCACTGTACCCTCTCCAGTGTCGATCCCATCATCCACTGTACCCTCTCCAGTGTCGATCATCATCAAATTATACGCAGGGTGGCTATGGAAAGACATTTATTGTTGTGTGAAGTTTCTGCAGTGCTGAAATCGCCACCCCCTATACCCTCTCCAGTGCTGATCCCACTATCCACTACACACTCTCCAGTGCCAATCCCATCATCCACTGCACCCTCTCCAGTACCGATCCCATCATCCACTGCACCTTCTCCAGTGCCAATACCATCACCCAGTGCACTCTCTCCAGTGCCGATACCACCACCCGCAGCACCCTCTCCAGTGCTGATACCACCACCTGCTGCATCCTGTCCAGTGTCAAGTCCACTGTCCTCCACATCTTTGCTAGAAAACACATATGCACTGCCATCTGTACTGGCGGGCCTGTCATTTACAGAGTGTAAATGTTGATGAGACAAATGGCATATTTGCTGTGCAGAGAAGTAGAGTACTCTGCAGCAGGAGGTGGTATCAGCACTTGAGAGGGTGCTGCGGGTGGTGGTATCGGCACTGGAGAGGGTGCTGCAGGTGGTGGTATCAGCACTGGAGAGGGTGCTGTGGGTGGTGGCATCAGCACTGTAGAGGGTGCTGCAGGTGGTGGTATCGGCACTAGAGAGGGTACAGTAGATGGTGGGATCAGTAATGTAGAGGGTGCAGTGGATGATGGGATCGCACTGGAGAGGGTGCAGTGGATGATGGGATTGGCACTGGAGAGTGTGTAGTGGATAGTGGGATCGGCACTGGAGAGGGTATAGGGGGTGGCGATTTCAGCACTGCAGAAACTTCACACAACAATAAATGTCTTTCCATAGCCACCCTGCGTATAATTTTTTTTTACAGAGGTGGCAGTGATAAAGTCCCACTGGCCGGCACAGAAGCTTGCACCGGCATAAGATTTTGTCTGTAAAATAATTAAAATATTAATAAACTGCAAATAAAATATAAGCAATTCATACAACTTTTTCAGTGTGCACATTTGTAGACTTATGCCCTGTACACACGGTTGGACATTCCGACGGAAAAAATGTGTGATCGGAGCTTGTTGTCGGAAATTCCGACCGTGTGTGGGCTCCATCAGACTTTTTTCATCGGAACTTCCGACACACAAAGTTTAAGAGCTGGATCTAAAATTTTCCGACAACAAAATCCGTTCACGTAAATTCCGTGTGTAGACAATTCTGATGCACAAAGTGCCACGCATGCTCAGAATAAATTACGAGATGGAAGTGCTCGGTCTGGTAAAACTAGCATTCGTAATGGATATAGCACTTTTGTCATGCTGCAATGTTTTAAATTGTTTAATGCAGCGCACTCTCTACTTTTTTATAATGCTAGAAGAATGAACTTGTTTTGCTGCTCATATTCACACAGAGTTCTCACAAACTTCTTTCTTTATTATTTCTGGTGATTTCATGAATATAATATTTATATTCGTCAGATCTACTGAATAATTTTTTTTGTTTTATGTGTTTATATTTTTTATTATTTGGTGTTTGTTTTTTTAATCAAGATCTCCTGTACTTTTTTTTTTGGTGATCTCCATAATTTTTTTGGTGGGTTTTGTGTGTCAAGTTACCACCACACAATTATTATCTTGTATTTTTTAATAAAGTGTCCCTTGTTAATTTGACATTGTATTTTTGAAGTGTACCTGCCTACTCACAAACAAACTGTCCTTTTTGAAGGAACACACACAGGCAAGTATTAGTTAAAAAAAAACCTTTATTAGAGGTCATAACCAAATAAAGAGGAAGGCAACGCTGGAGAAACTGCTGAAATTGGTGAAGCCTTTGGCCCCCAGGGCACACATCAACTATTTTCAGGCAAAATTGGTGGCCTGAGGAGTCTTTATATAAGGGAGGACAATCTGGGCCAGAAGTCCAAGAGATCATGAACAGCAGCAGATGACATCCATGTCCCCAGGCTGTGGTCATACAAGAGCCTGCATCTTTTGTCAGACCAGACTGAACCCAGGCCATCACTTTCTTGTCTTCCTCACTTTCTTGTCTTCCTTCCCCTCTTCCTTCCAGGCTGTGGCTGTGGTGTTGGGGGTGTGGCAGGAGGAGGAGGAAGAGGAGGAGGAGGATGGTCCAACTCACACAAGTGGGTATTGGGCGTGATTTGGCCCCTCAACCCCTTATTTAATGTGATATAAATGATTTCCTCAGACATGAGGCGTTGGCCCTCCTGCATGTCTTGCATTTTGCTGGCAGCCACGAGTGGGGGTGGTTCTGAGGGCCGCAGAAGCCTCCCCAATCAGCCTGAGCGCTGACTCCTCCACGTTCCTCCCCTTGCTGGGTCTTTTGGTTGGAAGGCGGAGGGGAGGGACCTGGGATTCTGTGAGGCTTCTACTGGTCCCGGCCACCTCCTGGCTGCAACTAACCCCTGCCTCCTTCTGGCTGCCACATTCCACAGCCTCCTCCTGTGTCCCACATTCCACAGCCTCCTCCTGGCTGAGGTCTTCCTGTGTATGAAAAAGGGACATAGTTTTATTTTTTGGTTCATCAATCACACACTATTTTCAGCTCATGACTGTTGCAAATTGAATGTTAATAAATAGAAAAGACTATCATTCTGACCCCAGCCTTTTTCATTCTTGTCCCAATTATTTTTGGCTACTATTGTCTTTTGCTATGTAAACGCCTTTATGCTATGTAAACGCCTTTATTAAATCAGCAATTAGTGATCAATAATAACATCTAGTTAACATCATTTATTTGATGTAGAACAATGCTATACCTGGCTCAAGCTGGGCTCCTCCACTTCTTCCTGGCTGAAAGTCCCAGGTTGAACATCAGAAGCCTCAGCTGGGGTGGAAGGAAGGGTTGAGAGGGATTCCCTAACTTCAGTCTGGTCTGACAGAAAATGCAGTCTGTCAGCCTGGGGACATAAACGTCAACTGCTGCAGCTCCTGATCTCTGTGAATCCTGGACCTTCTTGCACTCCCTAAGATAAGTGCTCCTCAGGCCACCAATTTTGGCTTTTAAATAGGGGATGGTTGCCGTGGGGACCTGCGGCTTCCCCAACTCCAGCAGTTTCTCCAGCGCTGCCTGCCTCTTAAATTTGTTATTGTAATGCGGGTGTTTGACCTGCCACAGACAGGGCAGCTCCCTGTATTTATCAATGAATATTGGGAGGAAGCCATCCATTTTATCTGCAAGACACAACACAAGACAAACCCTAATATCAGGCTAAACTATCCTAATCTTGTCCCAATATAGGCCTCAATCTATAAGCAGTATAGGCCCAAGTTAAAATTGTACTTTTGTTATCACGATCAGCGCTTCCGTGACTCCTTCCTCCGCTCACAGATTGTATGTACGACGCATGCGTGTTACACTTTATATACACTAAGCATGCGTGAAACTCCGCCCGCCTGCCCCTGACGTTCTTTCTAGTCTATTCCCTGCCCCTTCTCTTTCGGCGCAGTGGGAGAGCACATGGCGGAGACAGAGCAGGTGCGTGATAATAGCAGCAACGAGGAGGAGGAAAGCCCGGAACCAGAAACGTCCCGATCTCGCAGGAGATTTAAGGCATCAAATATGGCCTTTGTAGAGATGGTGGAGATGGTGGACATCTTGAAGAGGGCCGACTATGAGGTGAAGTATGGACCTTACCCAAACCCAAATGTGAGAAAGTGAGAAAGGCCAAGATCATAGCTAAAGTTGTGAAGAGTCTGCACAGGAATTTTGGGGTACGACGATGCAAGGATCAACTGAGGAAACGCTGGTCAGACCTGAAATTGAGGGAGCACGATCAGTACAGAAGGATGAGGAGAGTGCTGCAAAAAAGTAAGTAGTTGTCCTGTGATCGTATTATTATATTACGCTTGTGCTGCTCCATGTGCTTTTCTTTACTGTTGTACAGTTTAAAATGGCAACTTTCATGTTTATGGGCACATTAATTGTTCATAGGAAACATTGTTCGTTCGGCCACTAAAATATGATGTTTTGGGCAGATGCAGTTCAATACATTTTTTCTGGCCTACTTCTATTAAAAAAAGTTTGTTGTCTAGATGGGTTTGTAACTATAATGAAATGCAAACTTGATTCAGTGTAAGGAGAGGACACTCAGCAGCTGTTTACTCATCTGGACGCAGGAGCACTAGTGTGGGACACCAGAAAAAACTTTTTATTAGAGTGTCCCACACAGGTGCTCCAGTGGATACTAGGGGTGTCTCCATCTGTGAAACTTGCACAAAACAGGTAAGTATTCCAGCTTTATAAAGGAAAATAAATAATGTTTTCAGCTTGGAACTTTGCTAAAACAGACAATTGTACCCCACTTCCAACCAATGTTTCACATTACTATTTCTGCCATCAAATATCTGTGTACTAAGTATACCTTTTTTTTTTCACATAGGGGAGAAAAGACTCAGGACATCAGAGACCAGGGACTCCCCACCTCCGGAAGAAGGTGAAATTCCCCAAACCCAAGCAGAGGAGAAAGAGGGAGACATTGTTGAAATTGGCGAAATTGTCACCACAACAGGTGAGTGTCTGCGACCACAGCTTCAGGTAATAGATGTATGCCTGCATATTTATAATACATTGGGGGTTATTTACTAAAGGAAAATCCACTTTGCACTGAAAGTGCACTTGGAAGTAAAGTTACTGTAGATCCTAGGGGAACATGCAAGGAAGATAAAAAAAACAGCATTTTAGCTTGCACATGATTGGATGATAAAATCAGCAGAGCTTCCACTCATTTCAGATCTACCCCTTAGATTTAGAGCGACTGCACTTTCAAGTGCACTTGCAGTGCAAAGTGGATTTGCCTTTCGTAAATAACCCCCATGGTGTGTTTTTTTTGTCTGTTTTTAGGTGATGGGGATGTTGTGGAAGAAGAATGCCATTTCATCAGTGAAAGTGCCCAGATCCTCATCAGGGAAATAATGGGGCGCAATCCCGATTTAGAAAATTTAAAGGAAAACGTCAATGATGTTCAAAAAAAATGAAGAACATCATTGATGTTTTAGGGAGAATCTAAAACACCCAAAAATCAGTAAATTTTTTCTCGTATATTTTTGATTTTACTAATAATTATTTACGTATTTTAAAAGTCAAATTTTGAAGATGCACACAGTGTGTCAACATGTGCTATCTGCCATCACGGGAGATCAATGTACGCATTTTTTGGGTGCAACCCCTTCCTCGATAATAAAGTAGCTGAGAGGAAGGGGTTGCACCCCCAAAACACGTCCATTGACCCCCCATGATTAGCAGCAAGGATGGGAAGTGTTATCATAATGGGGGATTTTAATTATCCAGACATAGACTGGGCGGAGGGAACCGCACATTCATTTAAGGCTCGCCAGTTCCTTAGTGTCTTGCAGGACAATTTTATGGGTCAGATGGTAGACGCACCAACTAGAAATAAAACATTACTAGATCTACTGATTACCAACAATACAGACCTGATAACAGATGTGGAAATACGGGCAATTTAGGTAACAGCGATCACAGGTCAATTAGTTTCAGTATAAATCACACAAATAGGAAACATGAAGGGAACACAAAGACACTGAATTTCAAAAGAGCCAACTTCCCTAAACTACAAACCTTGCTAAAAGGCATAAATTGGGATAAAATATTAGGAACAAAGAATACGGAGGAGAGATGGGTTTGCTTTAAGAGCATATTAAATAAGGGCATTAGCCAATGTATCCCATTGGGTAATAAATTTAAAAGAGCGAACAAACATCCTGGATGGCTTAACTCCAATGTAAAAATGCATATAAAAGCAAAGGAGAAGGCCTTCAAAAAATACAAGGTTGAGGGATCATCCACAGCATTTAGAATTTATAAAAAAAAAAAATCCCAAGAAATTCTTTAAGTATGTAAACAGTAAAAAAGGGAGGACAGACCATATTGGCCCCATAAAGAATGAGGAAGGACATCTGGTTACAAAGGATGGGGAGATGGCAAAGGTATTGAATTTATTCTTCTCCTCAGTCTTCACAAGTGAATCGGGGGGCTTCAGTAACCAAAACTGCAGTGTTTATCCTCATGACACAACACAGGAAGCACCTACATGGTTAACAGAGGACGGAATTAAAATTAGACTTGAGAAACTTAACATTAATAAATCACCGGGACCAGATGGCTTGCATCCGAGGGTACTTAGGGAACTCAGTCAGGTGATTGCCAGACCGTTGTTCCTAATTTTTACAGACAGTCTATTGACTGGAATGGTACCAGCTGATTGGAGAAAAGCCAATATAGCACCAATATTTAAAAAGGGCCCAAAAAACATCCCTGGGAATTACAGACCAGTTAGCCTAACATCAATAGTATGTAAACTCTTGGAGGGGATGATAAGGGACTATATACAAGATTTTAGTAATAAGAATGATCTCATTAGCAGTAATCAGCATGGATTCATGAAGAATCGTTCTTGCCAAACCAATCTATTAACCTTCTATGAGGAGGTGAGTTGCCATCTAGATAAAGGAAGGCCCGTAGACGTGGTGTATCTGGATTTTGCAAAAGCATTTGACACAGTTCCCCATAAACGTTTACTGTACAAAATAAGGTGCGTTGGCATGGACCATAGGGTGAGTACATGGATTGAAAACTGTCTACAAGTGCGTGTTCAGAGGGTGGTGATAAATGGGGAGTACTCAGAATGGTCAGGGGTGGGTAGTGGGGTTCCCCAGGGTTCTGTGCTGGGACCAATCCTATTTAATTTGTTCATAAACGACCTGGAGGATGGGATAAAGAGTTCAATCTCTGTATTTGCAGACGATACTAAGCTAAGCAGGGCAATAACTTCTCCGCAGGATGTGGAAATCTTGCAAAAAGACCTGAACAAATTAATGGGGTGGGCGACTACATGGCAAATGAGGTTCAATGTAGAAAAATGTAAAATAATGCATTTGGGTGGCAAAAATATGAATGCAATCTATACACTGGGGGGAGAACCTCTGGGGGAATCTAGGATGGAAAAGGACCTGGGGGTCCTAGTGGATGATAGGCTCAGCAATGGCATGCAATGCCAAGCTGCTGCTAATAAAGCAAACAGAATATTGGCATGCATTAAAAGGGGGATCAACTGCAGAGATAAAACGATAATTCTCCCGCTCTACAAGACTCTGGTCCGGCCGCACCTGGAGTATGCTGTCCAGTTCTGGGCACCAGTCCTCAGGAGGGACGTACTGGAAATGGAGCGAGTACAAAGAAGGGCAACAAAGCTAATAAAGGGTCTGGAGGATCTTCGTTATGAGGAAAGGTTGCGAGCACTGAACTTATTCTCTCTGGAGAAGAGACGCTTGAGAGGGGATATGATTTCAATTTACAAATACTGTACTGGTGACCCCACAATAGGGATAAAACTTTTTCGCAGAAGAGAGTTTAATAAGACTCCTGGCCACTCATTACAATTAGAAGAAAAGAGGTTTAACCTTAAACTACGTAGAGGGTTCTTTACTGTAAGAGCGGTAAGGATGTGGAATTCCCTTCCACAGGCGGTGGTCTCAGCGGGGAGCATTGATAGCTTCAAGAAACTATTAGATAATCACCTGAATGACCGCAATATACAGGGATATGTTATGTAATACTGACACATAATCACACACATAGGTTGGACTTGATGGACTTGTGTCTTTTTTCAACCTCACCTACTATATGATGGGAGCTAGTACATGTTGACATTAGGCATGGGATCAGGAGGGAAATCCCCATTTTGAATCCCAATTTGTGTGCATCTTCAAAATTTGGATTTTACAGGGGTGACATCACCCGATCTGATGAAGGCAACACATTTTGGACATACTCATGTCTGATATTGCCTTCACTTTATCAAAGTTGAACTTTGTAAGTTCCAGAGTTGTGTATTGTTTGATGGTTTTAAACATGCCTGTTTTACCAATAAAAGGCTATTTCTAATTAATGTGACCTAGAAAAATGTTATACACGATGTTGGTTTGTTCAAAAATCTTTTTATAAACGCACATGTGATTGTGCTTTGGGTAAAAATTTTGATAATGAACAATGTGTGGCTTCTTCTTTCAATGCTCAAAAGCATTTTTTGGAGTGTAGTTGTTGTTTACAGTGACAATGGGGGTTATTTATTAAAGTCAAATCCACTTTGCACTACAAGTGCAGTTTCACTGCAGTCTCAAGTGCACTTTTGCAGTGCACTTGTAGTGCAAAGTGGATTTGCCTTTAGTAAATAACACCCACAGTGCTTTAAAATTTTACACAATCACGCCATTTTCATGACTCCCCAAATTTCTGTAATGGTGCTGAAAATTATGAATATTTTTGTCAGTAATGCATTACATACATTAACTACAAAAACAAGGTGTGTGTGTGTGCGTAGCAGACCCACAACATAATAATAATAGCTGAAGAAGAAATTGTCACCTCATGTCTCAAAGAAATTTCATTTGCACTGATGAAGAAAAAGGCCAAAAAAATAATACCATTAAAAATGATAACTGAGGAGACAGCTAAAAGAAAGCCAAGCAGTAAATCAAAGCAAATATTTGTTCATTTTCAAATATATATATATTTTTTAAATGTCTCAGACATTGTCTGGCATATCGATGGCCCCCCTACCCGCAATGTATCTTATACAAACCTTGTGGGCGCTCTGGGGGGGAAAACCAGGACGGCCAGTTTCAAGCACCGTCAGGGTTTGTTCATTATGAATTCCAGCCTCAGGCCCAACTGAGGCAACATAGTTCAAAGAATGTCTCCTTAAAAAGTTGCGGAGAACACAGCAAGAAAAGTTAATGTGATTAAGTTTATATTCTGCCATGTGTATGGGTTTAAGAAAAATATTCCAAACGTATTCTCCACCACTCTTCTGGCTCTGGCCAGACAGTAATTAAAAACCTTCTGGTCCGGGGTGAGGTTCCTCATAGGGAATGGCCGCATAAGATGGTCCCCCAGTGCAAATGCTTCATCCGCAATGAAGATGAATGGGAGTCCTTCCACATTGTCTTCTGGAGGTGGCAAGCCCCAGCTGCCATTCTGGAGACGCCTGTAGAACTCCGTCTGGGCGATGACTCCACCATCTGACATCCAGCCATTCTTCCCCACGTCCACATAGAGGAACTCGTAAGTAGCCATCACTATACTATTAAACCCCTTGTATTAATAATAGTATGATCCCGAGTTGGGGGGTGGGACTATGTGGACATGTTTCCCATCAATTGTCCCTCTGCAGTTGGGAAAGTCCCAACGAGTGGCAAAGTGGGAGGCCACAGTCTGCCATTCCTGTGGCGTGGAAGGAAACTGTGGAGTCAAACAAGAAACAAAAAATTACTAATTTTGCACATAAACATTGAAAGCAGACACAAAAATTCTTGGCCAACATAAGTATAACATTTATTTTAAGGAGTATTTAAACACAAAAGTATAAGGTCCACCTATCAGATTCCTCACCCCCTCTGATGGCCCATTGTAAAAATTTGGGGGGGGGGGAGATGTTTTGGACAGGTAACCGTCTCCACTTCATTGAGAAATGAATGCATAAATAATGTGTGTTACTTTGGCCAGCCCCTCCTTACTTACACTATTGGCAGCCCACTGGACAGGTAAGAAGTGTCATAATACAAAAATATGAATACACACTGTACAAATGTAAGCACATTTTTACATTCTGCTATTACCTATCAAGATAATAATAGGAGAAAAAAACTTTAAACAGTACCATTTGAAAGTATTCAGGTAGGTCCTTGCACTACATGCTTTGGGGGATTCATCCATAAATATGATCACAAAAGAGGTAGGTATAGTGTGTATGCATAGCTCCCAACTGTCCCTGATTTCGAGGGACTGTCCTTGATTTGGAGCAATGTCCCTCTTCCCCCTCATTTGTCCCTCATTTTGGTCTGATCCATATAGTTGTATATACAAACGCACTTTTTATCTTTCAAAAAGTGTTTCCCAGTGCTAAACCTTTCATCCAATTTCTAAATTGCTGCATTTGCACATTTTAAAAACCAATATAAAGGAATAGTAGTGGTAAAAAAAAAAAAAAAAGCCCTTGTGGATTTAATTAACTTTTCTTTTGTTATTTCTCCTTTAAGGGGTTGTGGCAGGGGGTGAGTCATATGCCTACATACATTTGTTAGTAGATGTCCCTCATTCCCACCTCAAAATGTTGGGAGGTATGTGTATGGGTTTAGCAAAGTCAGCAGATGGATTGATATCAGCTGACTTAGCGGTTGGGGGGGGGAGTTCCAAATGATTTTGGGACCCCAAAAAAAGCCTCTGGCACTCTGCCTGAATTTAAGGACACAAATAACATTTGTACACATTTTAGGGTGTTTTTAGGGTAAAGCACTACAATGGAGCTGACAAAATACCTTGTTAAGTGACTAGGCGAGGTGGATATGGGCCCAGGATAGCATGCTGGGGAGGTTAGTGAAGGCAAATATGCATGAAGGACAAAAAAGGAACTTTTAAAAATTCCAGCATACATGAGAACTAAGGGGACATTCACAGCATATTACAATCATGGTAATTATGGAATGATGAAAGAAATACAATACATTAGCAAACATTAAATACATAGAATGTGATGTTAAAGGATAAATCTTACCTTAATATAGTCCTTCTGCAGGACCTGAATAATGGCAGAACAGGTCTCTGGTATAATGATCCCCAGAGCCTGGGGGGGGAGATGCCTGTCGAGAACTTGAGGTCCTGCAGGCTTCTCCCCGTCGCCAAGTACCGCAACGTGGCGACTAGCCTCTGCTCTGGAGTGATGGCCTGCCTCATGCAGGTATCCTGCCTGCTGATATAAGGGGTCAGCAAAACCAACAAACGGTGAAAAACGGTGGACCGTCATCCTGAGAAACTTCTTGAAATCATCAGGATTATTCTCCTGGATCTCAGGAAGCAAAGGCATGTGAGAGAATTGGTCACGCTGAAGCAACCAATTCTTCGTCCATGAACTCCTCCTCGCCCTGTTCATGGACTGGGCTTGTGTCAAAGCTAAAAGCCCAACACCAAGCCCCTGCACAGCACGAACTCTACGACGAGTACATACACGAAACATGGCTTCAAAACGGTCGGCTGGTCAGAACTAAGTAACAGAACGCACCGTAAAAACAGCAAGGCCTATGAAGAGCAACCTGAAAATCAGCAACGAGCGGACAAGAACGCACTGATAGTCAAATACGAACTCACTGCACGCACTGAAGAACAGATACAAACCCACAAGCACAAACTGAACACCAGAAAAACGATCTGAAAACCACGAGTCTGAAAAGCGCGAATCGTCTCTCACCAAAATTTTACTAACACAAGATTAGCAAAAGGAGCCCAAAGGGTGGTGTGCTTGGTATTGAACTGCCCTTTATAGACCCATTGTACGTGTTGTACGTCACCGCGTTCTTGACGTTCGGAAATTCCGACCACTTTGTGTGACCGTGTGTAAGACAAGTTTGAGCCAACATCCCTCGAAAAAAATCCAAAGGATTTTGTTGTCGGAATGTGTGACTGTGTATACAGGGCATTAAACTTTAAAATCTACCCAACTATCCCCTGTAAAAAAAAGTTATAACGCCTACAAACTATGGGATACATACTGAAATTTTGTTTTATACTACAAATGGTGGAGATAAATGACTTGTACTGGGACTGTGATAGTGCGATCTGACACTAATTGCTACTGGGGGGAACTGACTAATTGCCACTGATATCACCAGTGACACTAATACAGTGATCAGTGCTAAAAATATGACACTGGCTGGGAAGGGGTTAAATATGTTCCTTAAAGCGGAGTTCCACCCATAAAATTGACTTTGCAGTATTCATCAGCATAAAACATTAAGCAAAAACATTTGGAAAAAAATTATTTTTTTTACTTTTCCTGGCTGTTGCTAAGGGGTGCCTTGTAATCTGCCTCTTCCTCTCCTTGCTGCCTGACGTCATTTTCCTCAGCGCCCGTTCTCGCTAGTGCTCCTGGGAGATGTGTGTCATCATTTCCCAGGAGACAGTGGGCAGCGCTGAGGGCTTTGTTGCCATCACAACGGGGTAGGCCCTTTCGACGACGTCGTCCATTGTGAAGGCAACGCGAGAAGTTTACGGCGTTTCGATACGGTCATACTGTGCATGCGTGAGAACGGGCTGTGCATGCTGGTCACTCAGCTGCACCGTATCCCAGAACATTATGCTTGTGGGCTTCACATGTCCACAAGCAATATGGAAACAGCTAGGAAGCAATGATATACAGTCAGGTCCATAAATATTGGGACATCGACACAATTCTAATCTTTTTGGCTCTATACACCACCACAATGGATTTGAAATTAAATGAACAAGATGTGCTTTAACTGCAGACTTTCAGCTTTAATTTGAGGGTATTTACATCCAAATCAGGTGAACGGTGTAGGAATTACAACAGTTTGTATATGTGCCTCCCACTTTTTAAGGGACCAAAAGTAATGGGACAAATGGCTGCTCAGCTGTACCATGGCCAGGTGTGTGTTATTCCCTCATTATCCCATTTACAAGGAGCAGATAAAAGGTCCAGAGTTCATTTCAAGTGTGCTATTTGCGTTTGGAATCTGTTGCTGTCAACTCTCAATATGAGATCCAAAGAGCTGTCACTATCAGTGAAGCAAGCCATCATTAGGCTAAAAAAACAAAACAATCACATCAGTGAAATAGCAAAAACATTAGGTTGGCCAATTCAACTCTTTGGAACATCCTTAAAAAGAAAGAACGCACCGGTGAGCTCAGCAACACCAGAAGACCCGGAAGACCACGGAAAACAACTGTGATGGATGACCGAAGAATTCTTTCCCTGGTGAAGAAAACACCCTTCACAACAGTTGGCCAGATCAAGAACACTCTCCAGGAGGTAGGTGTATGTGTGTCAAAGTCAACAATCAAGAGCAGACCTCACCAGAGTGAATACAGAGGATTCACCACAAGATGTAAACCATTGGTGAGCCTCAAAAACAGGAAGACCAGATTAGAGTTTGCCAAACAACATCTAAAAAATCCTTCACAGCTCTGGAACAACATCCTATGGACAGATGAGACCAAGATCAACTTGTACCAGAGTGATGGGAATAGAAGAGTATGGAGAAGGAAAGGAACTGCTCATGATCCAAAGCATACCACCTCATCAGTGAAGCATGGTGGTGGTAGTGTCATGGCGTGGGCATGTATGGCTGCCAATGAAACAGGTTCTCTTGTATTTATTGATGATGTGACTGCTGACAAAAAAAGCAGGATGAATTCTAAAGTGTTTTGGGCAATATTATCTGCTCATATTCAGCAAAATGCTTCAGAACTCATTGGACGGCGCTTCAAAGTGCAGATGGACAATGACCCGAAGCATACTGCGAAAGCAACCAAAGAGTTTTTTAAGGGAAAGAAGTGGAGTGTTATGCAATGGCCAAGTCAATCACCTGACCTGAATCCGATTGAGCATGCATTTCACTTGCTGAAGACAAAACTGAAGGGAAAATGCCCCAAGAACAAGCAGAAACTGAAGACAGTTGCAGTGGAGGCCTGGCAGAGCATCAACCAGGGATGAAACCCAGCATCTGGTGACGTCTATGCATTCCAGACTTCAGGCTGTAATTGACTGCAAAGGATTTGCAACCAAGTATTAAAAAGTGAAAGTTTGATGGATGATTGTTAATCTGTCCCATTACTTTTGGTCCCTTAAAAAGTGAGAGGCACATATACAAACTGTTGTAATTCCTACACCGTTCACCTGATTTGGATGTAAATACCCTCAAATTAAAGCTGAAAGTCTGCAGTTAAAGCACATCTTGTTCGTTTCATTTCAAATCCATTTTGGTGGTGTATAGAGCCAAAAAGATTAGAATTGTGTTGCTGTCCCAATATTTATGGACCTGAGTGTAAGTTTTTTTTTTTATATTAAACCAGACATCGGGGGACGAAATTTTAAAAAGACATGAGTGTTATATGTTAATGTTTTGAACTTAAAAAATAAACAAAATAACATGTCAGTGGAACTTCGTTTACCTAGGTGTAATGTGTGCACAGTGTACTGCTTTATACTAATGATCACTAACAGATCACTTCCTCTGTACAGAACCCTGTGTTGAGCTGTGTGTGGGCTGTGATTGGACTCAGCCGATCAGCTGGTCCCGGGTGTGAATTATTGGCCGGGACTTGCTAACAGGCTCTGTGTACAATCACGGCGGGAGCTGGGTGGGGGTGAACATGCGCGCGCTCTAAACCTGGGAGTAGGCAGCACGTTCCAGCACATAGCTTTGTCTACAGCGGCCACCCAACCGCAATACAATAAAGTGGATAATATTTGCACCAGAACATATATGATTTTCAAGAAGATGAGGTTTAATGCTGACATACCATTGAACCGTAAAACTTTTTTTGCGTGGAGATCCATTTGTGTCTCAACCTTGGCCCTGTTAGTTGGCATGAAGGTGGGTAAAAATAGACAATGAGATTGTGCTTAGATACATGGATTGTATTCTTCTTCCAACATAAACATGAACTTCCAGCCCCACCAAAAATGTAAATTGGTAAATGTTAAAAAATCACTTTTACAAACAAATTCCTCAGCTGCTGTGGTAGGCCCCAGACAAGCTTCTGGGCCCACCCCTGCGCCGCAGCGGCGTGGGCCTCCGGAACGGAGGACCACGAGATTGCTCTCTAACGCATACCTGTCGGCCAGGAGGGCCAGCAGGTGGCTGTAAAACGAACCCCACAATATGGTGTCTGTCCCATAAACACCCTCGCCCAGCATGCAACTCGGAGGACCACCTCCACCGAGTTGTCTCCGGGACATTAGAACATCCATACGCTTCGACACGTTGCCCTTCCAACACTGACCAGTGATAACAGCGACACCCACCGGTCAGTCTGGAAACACACACAACATCAGCCAAGCTAGAACAGAGGCAAACCTAACCTATTTAACGAACAAGTTACTAAATTTACCTAACATATGGTAGATCGCAAATCTACCACTGCTACATACTCCCCCCACTACAATAGAAGTTGTCCCCAACGTCTGTCCAAAAACAGTAACAGTAACTCCCAAGCCTGGGAGTAAATATTTGAGTTTCTTATAACTTGGATAGACAAAGAGAGAGGAAAAGACAGTGGAAAGATACTATAAGACTTACATCTATAAAACATTATGTTCACATCCTCAAACAAAACCATCCTACGATTGTGCATAACCTCACTATCTATCTTAGCTGAAAAGCCTCCCAGCTTGATAGGAGATCCAATAATTCTTGAAAAGGGAAACTTATTAAACACACACGCATATATATATACTGTACAATATTAGGAGCAAAGCTTCATTTTTAGAGAAAATGAGCCTCTCTTCCTTTTATCCATATCAGAATAAACTTAACCGGTTCAATACCGGGCATTTTCACCCCCTTCCTTCCCAGACCAATTTTTAGTTTTCAGCGCTGTCGCACTTTAAACGACAATTGCGCGGTCGTGCAACGTTGTACCTAAACAAAATTGACAACCTTTTTTCCCCCACAAATAGAACTTTCTTTTGGTGGTATTTGATCACCTCTGCGGTTTTTATTTTTTGCACTATAAACAAAAGAAGAGCGACAATTTTGAAAAAAACACAATATTTTTTACTTTTTGCTATAATAAATATCCCAATTTTTAAAAAAAAAAACTAATTTTTTCCTCAGTTTTGGCCGATACGTTTTCTTCTACATATTTTTGGTAAAAAAAATTGCAATAAGCGTATATTGATTGGATTGCACAAAAGTTATAGCGTCTATAAAATACGGGATAGATTTATGGCATTTTTTAAAAAAAATTATTTTTTTTTTTTTTACTAGTAATAGCGGCAATCGCAATTTTTTTTTGTGACTGCGACATTATGGCGGACACATCGGACACTTTTGACACATTTTTGGGACCATTCACATTTATACAGCGATCAATGCTATAAAATTGCATTGATTACTGTGTAAATGTGACAGGCAGTGAAGGGGTTAACCACTAGGGGGCGGGGAGGGGTTAAATGTGTTTCCTAGGGAATGCTTCTAACTGTAGGGGGAGGGGACGCACAAGGGGAGGAGACCGATCAGTGTTCCTCCGTTCTGGGAACACAGATCGCTCTCCTCTGAGCTGACAGGACGTGGATCTCTGTGTTTACACACAGAGATCCACGGTCCGGCCCGGTTAACGGGCAATCGCGGGTGCCCGGCGGACATCACGGCCGCCGGGCACACGCACCGGGTCCCGAGCAATGCAGCGCGCGTGCGCCCCCTAAGCGGCCGGGAACCCGAGGCCGTCATATGACGTCCACCCAGGATGGGAGATCCCATCTGTGGACGTCATTTGTCTATGGCCGGGTAGGGAAGCGGTTAAGGAGTCCATCCCTGTACTATGATCTCTTCAAACAAAGAAAAAAAAATAAATCCGGCTAGCAAAAAGAAGTCCTTGGATTTGTAACACTGAGCAGTATATTTAAATCTTGACCACGCAGATTTCTTTACACTGACACTAACTAGCTAACTATTTGCAAAGTTCTTTTGTCCAGAATCACCAATAAAACCGGGGATCTGGCAATGTCAGTGATTTTCCTGTTTTATCCACAGTGGTAATGAAATAAACAACATCATCTTTTCCGGGCCTGCAGATAACCACTTTGTCAGCATAGAAATGCCGACCGAAGTTCCAGGGCATGAAACATCCACTAAAACGGTCATCCATCTTAGCAGAACATCCAGTCTTTCGGAAAGGCTTAGGCACAGAGAGATAGTCCCAAACAGCTTCACTGTACCAAAGTTCCCGATTAGTTTCAGTCACCTGCATTATATCCTGGGGCACATAGGGGAACTCCAAACCATACTTGGCAGCGACACGCTTGTTTAACATCCTCTGCAAACGTTCAAGTTTGGGCAAAGATCTGTCTCTCCCCATACCAGGTGGTACACAAGAATCCAATGATTTGCTCACCATAGACCCAGCCGGTGTCTGCAGTGAACTAGCAACTTTTGGCAAAGTCCCGGTAACAGTACTGTGTGGCTCCACACAAGGTGACGTCTTCCCAGAACTCAGGGCTGTCCATTCAGGGAAAGTCATAGCAGAGGCAACATCTTCACCTTGTGACCATAACAGCTCTTGTGACAGTTTAAAATAGGTCATCATCCCCGGAAAGATCCGACATGGATTCTAATTCCGAGTCTCCCAATTCTTCTGCTGGTAGATATTTACTCACAGTCCCAGATACATTCCCTATCAGTGGCTTACCTGTTCCTGACGTGGACTCTGGTAGCTCCGGTTCAGGTAACCTCTGGGGTAGGCCTCAACCACGGCCGTGGGAAGCCTTCACATATCCCACCTTCCTTTGAGTAGGCACAATCGGAGTAGGTGTAGTGGACGCAGAAATCAAAGTAATGTCCCCTGACGAGACGACAGCAGCCGTGTCTCTCTCTGGAACATTATCAGCAACAACAGGCAAAGTGGTGGCCTGTCGTTCTCTCTCTGTAGCGATAGCAGCTTCTACTGTGGCGATACCTGTTGCCCAATCCATCCAATAGGCATGGGGTGATGTGGTAGGTTGCTCCACCACAAACAAGTACTCTCCACATTGCGGACATCGGCCAAACGGACAGAGATGTACGGCCAATCCTTCACATCGGTGGCAGATCATACCCAGTCCCTCAATATCTCCTGAGGTATACGGAACAAACCTCCCCTGCGGCTTCAAACAAACTCCAGTATCTGTAAGCAGGGTTCCAGATAGCACAGTATTCATCATGGTGCTTGCAGGGAACATTCTTGGTCCCATTATTGGCTGCATCGCCCGAAAAGACATGGCCACACTCTGATCTTCTCAGCACGATCACGAGGCCTTTCCTCTCCTCTGGCGCCAAACACATACCCGCGTCCCACGTGGTAACAAGTAGGGTAGGCTCCTCCCACTTGTTCTTCTGGTCACGTAGCTCCCGGGCCTTCACTGGTGCCCGCCGTCTACACATTCAGAAATAAAGTCCTGCAGTGTAACCTTTTCTCTACCTGAAGGATTTTTTTCAAAGTCCAGCTCTCTCAGTAAACTCCCGGTAAAACACCTCTCTGGGTTGTGAGAATTGACGGTCAACAAATCCCGGACGACGCCCCCACATGTAGCACTAACTCTTGATGGAGCTGCTGGTTTAAGCGGGCTTGTTACCTTCACTCTCCTTCCCTCTGTTTTACCGGCACCGGGTCTAGGGATAGTCACTCAGCATAACAAGATAGTCACTCAGCATCAGCATAGGGAGTCTTGAAGGAATCTGACATTTCAAAAACATTTTTTCGGTTACATCAGCATCAGGTGTTTATCCAAGACTGATACATTTTTATGAAGGTCAGTTGATCGATCGAGTCGGTGGACACACCCTGTGATCAGTTACAAAGCCTCCAGCAGCACTGAATGTGCGTTCCGAAAGAACGCTGGATGCAGGACAGGCCAGTAGCTCAATTGCATACTGCGCAAGCTCTGGCCAGTGATCCATCCTCAAGACCCAGTAACCCAAAGGATTTTCGGTGGGAAAGGTGTCCAAGTCAGACTAAAAAATTGTCTGAACACATCGGTCAGACGGCCACCTTCTCCACCACTCCTTCTTTGACTGACCGAAGCCTCAGCAACACATTGTCCAGGAACAGGAGTTTGTAACCTCCCAGTCTCTGGGAACGCATTGCACAGACCTTTCTGCAAGGCCTCCCGAAGATGTTTCATCCTCTGCTCCCTCTGCGATGGCAAGATAAGGTCCGCAGCCTTACCCTTGTAACATGGATCATGGAGGGTTGCCAGCCAGTAATGATCCCTCTCCTTGATACCATGAATACAAGGATCCTTCTGCAGGCTTTGCAGGATCAGGGAGGTCATGCAGAGTAGGTTTGCTGAGGCATTCGGTTCGGAGTCCTCTGGGTCACTAAGGGCGACATGATCCGCAGCCACCTCCTCGCAGCCACGTACAAGTCCATGGGTTTCTTGGGACTGTAAATGATCCCTTAAAGACTCCTGCTGATGCTGAGTGCCAGGCTCCACCTCCATACTGACACAATCCTCCTCCTCCTCGTCCTCTTCCTGTGTGATCGGCGGGCACGCAGAAACACTGTCTGGATAAAGGGGGCCTTGAGATCTAAGGAAGTCCTCCTCTTCCTGCCTCTGTTCTGCCTCAAGTGCCCTGTCCATTATTCCACTCCGTAGATCGACCGAGTCGGTGGACACACCCTGTGATCGGTTGCAAAGCCTCCAGCAGCACTGAATGTGCGTTCCGAAAGAACGCTGGATGTAGGACAGGCCAGTAGCTCAATTGCATACTGTGCAAGCTCTGGCCAGTGATCCATCCTCAAGACCCAGTAACCCAAAGGATTTTCGGTGGGAAAGGTGTCCAAGTCAGACTAAAAAATTGTCTGAACACATCGGTCAGACGGCCACCTTCTCCACCACTCCTTCTTTGACTGACCGAAGCCTCAGCAACACGTTGTCCAGGAACAGGAGTTTGTAATCTCCCAGTCTCTGGGAACGCGTTGCACAGACCTTTCTGCAAGGCCTCCCGAAGATGTTTCATCCTCTGCTCCCTCTGCGACGGCAAGATAAGGTCCGCAACCTTACTTTGTAACATGGATCAAGGAGGGTTGCCAGCCAGTAATGATCCCTCTCCTTGATACCATGAATACAAGGATCCTTCTGCAGGCTTTGCAGGATCAGGGAGGCCATGCAGAGTAGGTTTGCTGAGGCATTCGGTTCGAAGTCCTCTGGGTCACTAAGGGCGACATGATCCACAGCCACCTCCTCGCAGCCACGTACAAGTCCATGGGTTTCTTGGGACTGTAAATGATCCCTTAAAGACTGCTGCTGATGCTGAGTGCCAGGCTCCACCTCCATGCTGACACAATCCTCCTCCTCCTCTTCCTGTGTGATCGGCGGGCACGCAGAAACACTGTCTGGATAAAGGGGGCCTTGAGATCTAAGGAAGTCCTCCTTTTCCTGCCTCTGTTCTGCCTCAAGTGCCCTGTCCATTATTCCATGCAGCGCGTGCTCCAACAGGTGGACAAGGGGGACAGTGTCACTGATGCATGCACTGTCACTGCTCACCATCCTCATGGCCTCCTCAAATGGTGACGGGACAGTGCATGCATCCCTGATCATGGCCCACTGGCGTGGGGAAAAAAAACAAGCTCCCCTGACCCTGTCCTGGTGCCATAGATGCACAGGTACTCATTGATGGCCCTCTGCTGCGTGTGCAGCCTTTGCAGCATGGGCAACGTTGAGTTCCACCTGGTGGGCATGTCACAGATTAGGCAGTTTTTGGGCAGGTTAAATTCCTTTTGGAGGTCAGCCAGGCAGGCACTGGCATTATACGACCTGTGGAAATGCACACAGACTTTCCTGGCCTGCCTTAGGACATCCTGTAAGCCTCAGTATCTGCCCAAGAACTGCTGCACCACCTAGTTAAGGACGTGAGCCAAACAGGGCACATGGGTCAGTTGTCCCTGTCGGAGGACGGAGAGGAGGTTGGTGCTATTGTGGCACACCACCATTCCTGGCTTAAGCTGGCGTGGCGTCAACCACCTCTGAACCTGCCCCTGCAGGGCTGACAGAATCTTTGCCCCAGTGTGGCTCCTGTCCCCCAAGCACACCAGCTCAAGCACCACATGGCATCTTTTGGCCTGCATACTTGCGTAGCCCCTTGAACGGCTACGGAGCACCACTGGTTCCGAGGACAAAGCACAGGAAGAGGCCATGGAGGAAGAAGAAGAGGAGGGGTGGAGGAGAAAGGTGTGTCAGAATCACCAGTAGTAGCATTTTGGAGGCGTGGTGGCAGAACAACCTCCAACACTACTGCACCTTATCCTGCATCCTTCCCAGCTGCCAGCAGAGTCAGCCAATGCGTTGTGAAACTTAGGTAACGTCCCTGTCCATGCCTGCTGGACCATGAGTCAGCGGTAATATGCACCTTAACGCTGACCGCCCTGTCCAGCGAGGCCAAGACATTGCCTTCCGGAAAAAGTGGCGTTTGGGAACCTGCCACTGAGGAACCGCACATTCCACAAACTCATGGAAGGGGGCAGAGTCTACCAACTGAAAAGGTAGCAGTTGAAGTGCTAGCAATTTTGCCAAGCTAGCATTCAAGCGCTGGGCATGTGGATGGCTGGGAGCGAAATTCTTTCTGCGGTTTAGCAGCTGGGGCAGGGAAATTTGCCTGGTACAATCTGACGTCGGTGTACCAATAGCAGATTGCCCACAAGCACTTGGCTGTGACACACCTAATTCTACACCTTCATTCCTCTCACTGCAGCTCTCAGAGAGGACTGAAGGTATAGTGGGGTTGGAGATCCCAGCTGATGAGGCGCAAGGAGAGGTCCTCTTTGTTCTTTGGTGTGGGTCTTTTAGGTACGCTTGCCAACGAACTGCATGGCAGGTTAACATATGTCTGGTCAAGCATGTGGTGCCCAAGCGGGAGATGTTTTACCACGCGAGATACGCTTGAGACATATGTTGCAAATAGCAGCGGTGCGATCTGATGCACTCGTCTCAAAAAAGGCCCACACCAAAGAACGTTTGGAATAACACGCAGAGACAGCAGCGCCCTGCACATGCGGAGCTCTGTGGTGTGATGCAGTCAGTGTGCTGCCCTTAAGCTGGCCCCTGGAGGGCATCCTGCCTCATTAGTGATGTGCCTCCTTCTCTCTCCTATCAGGCACCCACGTGGAGTCAGTGACCTCATCATCCCCTCTCTCCTCATCACTGCAGCAAACCTGGCAGTATGCTGCAGCTGGGGGAACATGACTGCCAGATTGCTGTCCTTCTTGGGCACCCCCTCTGTCTGGGCTCACGTTACTGCCTTCCTCTAGCTGAGTACCATCATCGGAGCCTTCAAAACACTGGGCATCCTCCTGGAGCATGTACCCAACACTGTGGTCAAACAGTTCGGGGGAAGAGGCTGCATTGGCAGCTGCTTTGCCAGACAAAGTACCCTGAGCCTGGGTGAGAGAGGATGAGGAGGATGAGGACGGCTTGGTCATCCACTCGACCAAGTCTTCCGCATGTTGTGGCTCAACACGGCCAGCTGCCGAAAAAAAGCCAAGCGTGTCCCACAGCTACGTGCTGATGAGGATGCACCGTGTCCACGACCAGCACTGTTGCCTCTAGACACAGAGCCTGCTTGCCCTCTTTTATTGGCTTGTGACTGTCTGCCTCTCCTTGTTGGCCTTCCAGACATGCTAATGGCCTGCAGTGAGATGTAGCTGCACAAAACTGGGATGTATATATATATATATATATATATACCGATTATACTGCAGCTAGCAGAATCAACTGATGTCATGTCCGCCTGGACGCCACGCTCAGACGCTACTGCTCCATTGGTGTTGGCGAGCTCATCATTTCATGGGAGGTTGTTGATCACGTGACCGTTCGGCACTCAGGGAGATCAGTGAAGGACACAGAGGAGGCCCTATACCTGGATGGCTGATCTGCACATGCTTCCTTACATATGTCAGCCCACCTATACTCCACATGCAGTGCTTCCTATACAGATACTGCCTTATGGTGCTGTGACTTTAAGACTGCAGGACACTGACACAGGAAGACGCCAGCTCCAGAAGCAGATGACGGCATCCATCCATTTCCTGGGGTGGTAATGTACCAAGGCTGTTTTCACTTCCTGATACAATCCATATTTTTTATGCCAGTTGTACACTTGATAGACAGCTCACTGTTCCCGGCTTTCTGAGAATACACTCAGCTCAGGACATTCCGGACCACAGGCCACTTCTAGCAATATTGCTGCATTGGTGATATATATTCACACAGCACCGAACTGTGCTCACTCTGCCCCTTACTCCAGGCTGTCCGGATCCTGCTAGCTTTCATACACCGGCAAGGCACCCCCACCAGCTGGTGCCGACTTTGAGCCCCCCAGACACCCTGTGGACAGTTCATGACCTTCTCTGCGGTTCCCAGTCCCCATCCTCATCCCCCGAGCTCCCCTCATTCACCTTAGGGATTGGTGTCAGCCTTGGAGCCTCATTCAGCATCTGCTGGTCCTATCCCACAGTGGACGACAAGGCTGATACCAATTCAATTAGCGTCCAGATGCTTTTTATGTTTTATGTCTCTGTTTATTGTTGTTTTGTTCCCCCTGTTGTCTGTGGTCGCTATAGACCAGCCTCTCCAGGTGGTCGGTGATATTTACTAGGTACAGTACAATATTGGGTCTTTACCCTTTTACCTGTAATTTGTGTTTAGGCCAATAAATTTTCACTTTTTGATATATACACCTGTATTTTGTCCTTCTGTTAACCCTGCTTTTCTCTGTCCCCTCCTGTTTGGGATACTTTTTGCATAGCAGAATCAACTGCCTGCCTGTAATATTATTAGTATGAGAACACCTGCACTTGTCTTCAGGTAGCTATACTGTAGATGCAACTGTGCAGGGTACATAGTATACTAACTGTAAATACTTCAAGAGCCTGTCTGTGCTATTAACAGGATCAGAAGAATCATACAAGCACTTGGCTTCAGGTAGCTATACTATAGGTGCAACTGTGCAGGGTACACAGTACACTAACTGTAAATACTTCAAGAGCCTGCCTGTGCTATTAATAGGATCAGAAGAAGCACACAAGCACTTGGCTTCAGGTAGCTATACTGTAGGTGCAACTGTGCAGGGTACACAGTACACTAACTGTAAATACTTCAAGAGCCTGCCTGTGCTATTAATAGGATCAGAAGAAGCACACAAGAACCTGTCTTCAGGTAGCTATACTGTAGGTGCAACTGTGCAGGGTACACAGAACACTAACTGTAAATACTTCAAGAGCCTGCCTGTGCTATTAATAGGATCAGAAAAAGCACACAAGCACCTGTCTTCAGGTAGCTATACTGTAGGTGCAACTGTGCAGAGTTACACAGTACACTAACTGGAAATACTGTAAAAACACCTGCCTGCCTGTCAGTATAGTAGGAAGAGAATAACAGGAATGGATCTAGCTAAACTGAATACAGTGTGTGTGTGTAAATATATATATATATATATATATATAACACCTGGGATGCATATATATACACCATACACTGTAAGTGCAGCTAACTGACTCGACCTGCCTACTCTATCTAACTTAAATCAAATGACCCTGTCTCTCTGTCTATCTCTCTCCGAGCAGGCGGCCTTATATAGTGTGGGGCGTGTACTAAACCCCCTGAGCCATAATTGGCCAAAGCCTCCCTGGCTTTGGCCAATTACGGCTCTCTGTACACACAGCGCTGTGATTGGCCAAGCATGCGGGTCATAGTGCTTGCTTGGCCAATCATCAGCCAGCAATGCACTGCGATGCCGCAGTGAATTATGGGCCGTGACGCGCCACTCGAATTTGTCGCGAACGGCCCATAACGGTCATAATTCGGCGAACGGCCGAACACACAATGTTCGAGTCGACCATGCGTTTAGTACAGGAGACACTGTATTTAAAGGGGGCATGCCACACAAGTGCATTTGATCATACTAGCGATAGTTGCTCATATATACAGTATTTGGTGAGTGAAAACCCATATGGGGCACTACATGTACTTATTCAGATCAAGCACTAAAGTTTTAAAAAATTGATACAGAGCACTTCCACGAGCACATTGGGCTTACGTGAATGGGACTTTTAAACCGCTTTGTAATTTTTGTTTAATAATATTGTTTTTCTACACTATTTGTGCGATGTTATAGCACTTTATATGGTATGTACAGTCAGGTCCATAAATATTGGAACATCAACACAATTCTAATCTTTTTTGCTCTATACACCACCATAATGGATTCGAAATGAAACAAACCAGAAGTGCTTTAACTGCAGACTTTCAGCTTTAATTTGAGGGTATTTACATCCAAATCAGGTGAACGGTGTAGGAATTACAACAGTTTGTATATGTGCCTCCCACTTTTAAAAGGGACCAAAAGTAATGGGACAGATTAAAAATCATCCATCAAACTTTTACTTTTTAATACTTGGTTGCAAAACCTTTGCAGTCAATTACAGCCTGAAGTCTGGAATGCATAGATGTCACCAGACGCTGGGTTTCATCCCTGGTGATGCTCTGCCAGGCCTCCACTGCAACTGTCTTCAGTTCCTGCTTGTTCTTGGGGCATCTTCCCTTCAGTTTTGTCTTCAGCAAGTGAAATGCATGCTCAATCGGATTCAGGTCAGGTGATTGACTTGGCCAGTATGCTTCGGGTCATTGTCCATCTGCACTGTGAAGCGCCGTCCAATGAGTTCTGAAGCATTTTGCTGAATATGAGCAGATAATATTGCCCGAAACACTTTAGAATTCATCCTGCTGCTTTTGTCAGCAGTCACATCATCAATAAATACAAGAGAACCAGTTCCATTGGCAGCCATATATGCCCACGCCGTGACACCACCACCATGCTTCACTGATGAGGTGGTATGCTTTGGATCATGAGCAGTTCCTTTCCTTCTCCATACACTTCTCTTCCCATCACTTTGGTACAAGTTGATCTTGGTCTCATGTGTCCATAGGATGTTGTCCCAGAACTGTGAAGGCTTTTTTAGATGTTGTTTGGCAAACTCTGATCTGGCCTTCCTGTTTTTGAGGCTCACCAATTGTTTACATCTTGTGGTGAACCCTCTGTATTCACTCTGGTGAAGTCTGTTCTTGATTGTTGACTTTGACACACATACACCTACCTCATGGAGAGTGTTCTTGATCTGGCCAACTGTTGTGAAGGGTGTTTTCTTCAGTAGGGAAAGAATTCTTCGGTCATCCACCACATTTGTTTTCCGTGGTCTTCTGGGTCTTTTGGTGTTGCTGAGCTCACCGGTGCATTCTTTCTTTTTAAGGATGTTCCAAACAGTTGATTTGGCCACATCTAATGTTTTTGCTATCTCTCTGATGGGATTGTTTTGTTTTTTCAGTGACAGCTCTTTGGATCTCATATTGAGAGTTGACAGCAACAGATTCCAAATGCAAATAGCACACTTGAAATGAACTCTGGACCTTTTATCTGCTCCTTGTAAATGGGATAGTGAGGGAATACCACACACCTGGCCATGGAACAGCTGAGCAGCCAATTGTCCCATTACTTTTGGTCCCTTAAAAAGTCGGAGAACATATACAAACTATTGTAATTCCTACACCATTCACCTGATTTGGATGTAAATAACCTCAAATTAAAGCTGGAAGTCTGCATTTAAAGCACATCTCATTTGTTTAATTTCAAATCCATTGTGGTGGTGTATAGAGCCAAAAAGATTCAAATTGTGTAGATGTCCCAATATTTATGGACCTGACTGTATATTTGTGGAACGGTATTTATGACTAGCGTGGCTGACTACTTAATATTATCTAGTTGTGTTCATACCGGCACACATTACAACTGCGGCTTTAATATTTTTCAGAAACTAATTTCTTTCATTTTTGAGAGCACAATTCACTTTTTTCCATAGGCACTGAACCAACATATATTTTCTTTCTTAAACCCAATGTTAGTCTGTAAGTGATCCATCTCTGAGGTAAGGGTGAACTGGCAAGTGTTAATCGCCTGCATAATGGCCGTGAATTTTTGTTGGTCAGGAGCAGCTGAGTCATATATCTCCGTCTGCAATGCATTATTGGATGTTCCAGACTCCAGACACCAGACTCCTGGCCACGGTGGGCTTCGGTTTGGATAGAGGTCTGTTTCTGGCTATCTCTGGGAAACATTAGACCTGGGGGGGTGGTAAAAACCCGCAGCCCCAGAAGAAAATGGATAAAAGAGTACACAGCAGCAGAGCTCTAGCCTCAGATGTCAACTCTGGTCACCATCTTGGACACACCCCAATCCCATTACTTTAACGCCTTCCGGAGTGCCCCACGCAGATATACGGCCGCAGGGCGACCCTCCTGGGCGAAATCACATACCTGTACGTGATTTCTAGTTCCGGGTTGTGCACGCTGCCGGCGACCAACTCCCGCTGTGATTGGATGTTCGCCGGCACAACGCGATCATTCCTGAGAGAGGCAGAATGGCGGTCTGCCTATGTAAACAAAGCAGATCGCCACTCTGTGAGAGGGGAAGTTGGAGATCTTGTCTTTCTGCTAAGCAAGAACATGGATCTCTGTCTTCCCCCAGTCAAAGCACCCCACACAGTTAGAAAGCACTCCCAGGGAACACATTTAACCCTTTGATCATCCTAGCTGTTAACCCCTTCTCTGCCAGTGTTATTAGTACAGTAACAGTGCATATTTTTTAGTACTGATCACTGTAATAATGTCACCGGTCCCCAAAAAGTGTCAAAAGTGTCAGTTAGGTGTCAGATTTGTCCGCTGCAAAATATCGCAGTCCCGCTATAAGTTGCTGATCTCCGCCATTACTAGTAAAAAAAATAAAATAAAGAAAAGTATAAAGAAAAATATCCCATAGTTTTTTAGACGCTACCAATCAATATACGCTTATTGGGATTTTTTTACCAAAACTATGTAGCAGAATACATATTGGCCTAAATTAATGAAGAAATTGGATTTTTACCTATTTTTATATTGCATAGGTTTTATAGCATAAAGTAAAAAATATTGTTTTTTTTTCAAAATTGTCGGACTTCTTTTGTTTTTAGCGAAAACAATGAAAACGGCAAAAAATTTAAAAAAAAGAGATATTTGTGGGGAAAAAAAAGGACATCAATTTTATGTGGGTATAGCATAGCATGACTGCGCAATTCTCAGTTAAAGTAATACAGTGCCGTATGGCAAAAAAATGGCCTGTTCATGAAGGGGGTAAACCCTTCCAGGGCTGAAGAGGTTAATAGACTTTAGAATTACTACCATGATTGTTCTTTTCATGACCAATAAACCATGAGGCCCCCCTACCAGTCTCGAGTAGTCAGAAATGTTAGTGAAATAGATTCTAACATGTGAACACATCATGCAATACACCACATACTAGTTTCTACATGTTATTAGCTCATTTATACATTGTAAATAGCCCCCACGTCTGATTTTTGTTTCTTTTTTATCAAAATGGGCATATACTACATTGTACAATTATCACATCATTAATTGCCTTTCAAACACATCTCCTTTTACCGGGAGCTTTTCTTCTCTTGCCTAAACTCACTCTTAACCAACCGATCTTTGATCATTTTACACTTCCTAAAAGTTACAATTGGATACATTTCAACTCTATTTTTTTTATATCTTTTAATCTTACATCTTGTTGCACTTTTTGCCAGTTTATTCTTATAATTTGTCTTATTTGATCTGCCGATGGCAAGATTTTAAAAAAAAACAAATAGAACTGATCATATCTCTTATTTTTTCTATTCCTAGTTTTGATTAGATCTTTCCTATTTAAATTACTTGCTCTTAGAAATGGCTTTTCAATCTCCTTCTTTTCATACCCTCTTTTTTCTAACCTCACATTTAACTGTAACTTGCTATACAAAGTCTTCCTCTTGCATATTATTCCTCTTTAAATGTACTAACAGTCCATAAGGAATGGTTTGCTTCCCAATAAGCAATATGGTTGCTATTACAGTGTAGAAAAACAGAAGCTGTGTCTTTGTTATAGCCAAGAGTAATCATTTCATTTTTATCAATGATAAGAACTTCTCGCTTTCACCAAAATGAGCTCTTAGAATCCTCTTGAGACGGCAATTTTATTCATCTGCTCATCCTCCATTCATTCATGGAAGCTTTAGTATGGTTTCTATGAGTGGAGGAGGGGGCGAAAAGGGCAGACAGAATAAGTACTTTTATCGAGTAAAAAAATAAAAAGTAAAAATTAAATCTGCGCCGTGGAACTAAAAATGTGTAATAGGGCTGCCGCTGTAGTGCAAGGTAAGTACCCCAAAAAATGACAAAAGAATTTATACTCAGGGCTGCACCTATGAACTACTAACGTACATATACAAACATCAAAATGTGTAATTTAATAACAACATGTATAACAAAGTGCTCAGTGTTAATGCAGTGCAAATAAAGTACAATCAATAAAGTTCATGAGATGTGCAAAATAAAGTGCAATCAATAAAGTTCATCAAATGTGAGGTACAGGGTTGGTGACATGTTGATATAATCCTGGTGACTTCCTCACCAGATGAAGATGACAAGTACACCTGTATTATATATCAAGATGGTGCCTCCCGTCCAACGAGTAGATTGTTTTGTTGTGCCTTAGGGAATGGGATCTCCTATCCTCCACCACATGGTCCAAGTCCTACACACTTTACCCGGTCAGGGGACAGCCATGATAGTAAAGTTTGGACAAATGAAGGAAAGGGGACATATAGTGTAATACTGCGAGATTTTATTAAAAAGTTTACTCCTGATGAAGAAGCTTAAAGGAGCTTCTGATGACGCCCGGTGGGAGGGGCGAAACGTGTCAAGCGAAGGTGAATCTGTGAAGGCTGTTTGGATGCCAAGGCGGCAATTTTGCATGTTTTTAAATACTCTAATGTAAGTGTGATGATTTTAAACTTTTTCATAAAATCTCGCAGTATTACACTATATGTCCCCTTTCCTTCATTTGTCCAAACTTTGCTATCACGGCCCTCCCCTGACCGGGTAAAGTGTGTAGGACTTGGACCATATGGTGGAGGATAGGAGATCCCGTTCCCTAAGGCACAGGTGTGTGTTGCTGTCTGTTGGTGTGTGTTGCTGTCTGTTGGTGTGTGCTTGCTGTCTGTTGGTGTGTGTTGCTGTCTGTTGGTGTGTGTTGCTGTCTGTTGGTGTGTGTGTTTGCTGTCTGTTGGTGTTTGCTGGGTTGCATTTTGGGGACTTTTCCTTTTAGTTTTTAATTTGCCTTTTGCTGTCACTTTTTAAATAGCTTTTTTTTTTTTTTTTTTTTTCTTGTTTCATCAGTCTATCAATTAAGGGGTGTGGTTAATTGCTCACAGGTGCCTATTTAACTTGTTGTAGGACTCAGTCTGAGCGTGCTCAGTTTGAAGCTGTGGAGCTTGGTGTAAGTGGAGCTGGATTAAGTGGGAGTTAAAAACAAGAGTTTAAAACAGGAGGTTATAACAGGGGTCATAGTACCTGTGTAGTGTGAGTATCTGAGTGTTGTCTGAGTAGTGTGTGTGGATCGTTAGTACTTGTGTATTGTGTACCTGTGTATTGTCTTGTCGTGTACCTGTGTATTGTCTTGAGTATTAGTGCCAGGAAGCTAGTTGTTAGGTAATTTGGACAGGGTAAAATCCCCAAATCCTCACCAAATTTAATAGGTACGATGCCCGGTGGGTGTGGAGAGGCGACTCTTTGTACATCTTGCCGCATGTATGCGTTCCTTGATCATCCGATCGAGGGAGAATACTGCTGTGCAAAATGTAAGCACATTGTTTCCCTGGAAGCCCAGGTTCTGAATCTGGGGAAGCAACTGTCAGCACTGAGAAGTCCCTCCATACTAAAGGTGAGCCAGGAACGTACACGGCAGGTGCCGGCAGGGGCCAGCACAGAGGCGGGTGGAGACAAAGAGGTGCAGGCACTAGCAAAGAGTAGATGGGTGACAGTCAGGAGGGGTAGAGGGGGAAGTGCCAGGGAGGCCGATCCAGGACTGGAGCATCCCAATAAGTACGCTCCATTGAGTGACATTGGTGTAACCAGTCAGGGACCAGCACTGCTGGAGATGAGGGACTCTCCTAGCTGCCAGTGGAAGAACTCCTCCAGTGAGAGTGGGGGGGCAGCGAAGGGAAAGGAAGGACAGATTCTGGTGGTAGGGGACTCAATTCTTAGAAGGACAGAGAGGGCAATCTGTAACCAAGACCTGAAGCGCCGAACAGTATGTTGTCTACCGGGCGCTCGGGTTCGGCACATCACGGATTTTGTGGACAGATTACTGGGAGGGGCTGGGGAAGACCCGGCTGTCATGGTGCACGTTGGCACCAATGACAAAGTCAGAGGCAGATGGAGTGTCCTAAAGAACGATTTTAGGGACTTAGGAGCTAAATTGAGGAAAAGGACCTCCAAGGTAGTGTTCTCAGGAATACTACCGGTACATCGAGCCACACCAGAGAGGCAGAGGGAGATTAGGGAAGTAAACAAGTGGCTGAAGAGCTGGTGTAGTAAGGAGGGGTTTGGGTTCCTGGAGGACTGGGCCGACTTCTCAGTCGGTAACCGGTACTATAGAAGGGACGGACTGCACCTAAATGAGGAGGGTGCAGATCTGCTGGGAATGAAGATGGCCAAAAAGTTAGAGGGGTTTTTAAACTAGGCAATGGGGGGGAGGGTCCAGAGACAGTGATAGCCAGCGCGGAAGATATTCCAGAGCTTAGTATTGGGGGCATTAGTGGTAGGTTAACCAAAGCACAAAAACACAAGGTGAGTATAGTAGCAAGTCCAAGTTGCAATCTTGAAACACCCAATACGAGGACAATATGCGACCGGTCTAAACTATGTGGCATGTTCACCAATGCCAGGAGCCTGGCGGACAAGATGGGTGAACTAGAGATACTGTTGTACAAGAAGGATTTGGATTTTGTGGGAATTTCAGAGACCTGGTTCAACAGCTCTCATGATTGGCTGGCAAACATTCAAGGGTATACCCTATACCGCAAGGACAGAGAGGGTAAAAAAGGGGGAGGGGTATGCCTATATATCAAGAATAATGTACAAGTGAATGTGAGAGAAGACATCACTGAGGGGGCTAGGGAGGAGGTGGAATCTTTATGGGTAGAGCTCCAAAGGGATGAAGCTAAGAGGAAAATAATACTAGGAGTATGCTATAGGCCCCCTAACCTGAGGGAGGAAGTGGAGACGGATCTCCTATCACAAATTGGATTAGCAGCAAGGATGGGAAGTGTTATCATAATGGGGGATTTTAATTATCCAGACATAGACTGGGCGGAGGGAACCGCGCATTCATTTAAGGCTCGCCAGTTCCTTAGTGTCTTGCAGGACAATTTTATGGGTCAGATGGTAGACGCACCAACTAGAAATAAAACATTACTAGATCTACTGATTACCAACAATACAGACCTGATAACAGATGTGGAAATACGGGGCAATTTAGGTAACAGCGATCACAGGTCAATTAGTTTCAGTATAAATCACACAAATAGGAGACATGAAGGGAACACAAAGACACTGAATTTCAAAAGAGCCAACTTCCCTAAACTACAAACCTTGCTAAAAGGCATAAATTGGGATAAAATATTAGGAACAAAGAATACGGAGGAGAGATGGGTTTGCTTTAAGAGCATATTAAATAAGGGCATTAGCCAATGTATCCCATTGGGTAATAAATTTAAAAGAGCGAACAAACATCCTGGATGGCTTAACTCCAATGTAAAAATGCATATAAAAGCAAAGGAGAAGGCCTTCAAAAAATACAAGGTTGAGGGATCATCCACAGCATTCAGAATTTATAAAGAATGCAATAAGAAATGTAAGGGTGCAATTAGGATGGCTAAGATAGAACATGAAAGACACATAGCGGAGGAGAGCAAAAAAAATCCCAAGAAATTCTTTAAGTATGTAAACAGTAAAAAAGGGAGGACAGACCATATTGGCCCCATAAAGAATGAGGAAGGACATCTGGTTACAAAGGATGGGGAGATGGCAAAGGTATTGAATTTATTCTTCTCCTCAGTCTTCACGAGTGAATCGGGGGGCTTCAGTAGCCAAAACTGCAGTGTTTATCCTCATGACACAACACAGGAAGCACCTACATAGTTAACAGAGGACAGAATTAAAATTAGACTTGAGAAACTTAACATTAATAAATCACCGGGACCAGATGGCTTGCATCCGAGGGTACTTAGGGAACTCAGTCAGGTGATTGCCAGACCATTGTTCCTAATTTTTACAGACAGTCTATTGACTGGAATGGTACCAGCTGATTGGAGAAAAGCCAATGTAGCACCAATATTTAAAAAGGGCCCAAAAAACATCCCTGGGAATTACAGACCAGTTAGCCTAACATCAATAGTATGTAAACTCTTGGAGGGGATGATAAGGGACTATATACAAGATTTTAGTAATAAGAATGATATCATTAGCAGTAATCAGCATGGATTCATGAAGAATCGTTCTTGCCAAACCAATCTATTAACCTTCTATGAGGAGGTGAGTTGCCATCTAGATAAAGGAAGGCCCGTAGACGTGGTGTATCTGGATTTTGCAAAAGCATTTGACACAGTTCCCCATAAACGTTTACTGTACAAAATAAGGTGCGTTGGCATGGACCATAGGGTGAGTACATGGATTGAAAACTGGCTACAAGGGCGTGTTCAGAGGGTGGTGATAAATGGGGAGTACTCAGAATGGTCAGGGGTGGGTAGTGGGGTTCCCCAGGGTTCTGTGCTGGGACCAATCCTATTTAATTTGTTCATAAACGACCTGGAGGATGGGATAAACAGTTCAATCTCTGTATTTGCAGACGATACTAAGCTAAGCAGGGCAATAACTTCTCCGCAGGATGTGGAAATCTTGCAAAAAGACCTGAACAAATTAATGGGGTGGGCGACTACATGGCAAATGAGGTTCAATGTAGAAAAATGTAAAATAATGCATTTGGGTGGCAAAAATATGAATGCAATCTATACACTGGGGGGAGAACCTCTGGGGGAATCTAGGATGGAAAAGGACCTGGGGGTCCTAGTGGATGATAGGCTCAGCAATGGCATGCAATGCCAAGCTGCTGCTAATAAAGCAAACAGAATATTGGCATGCATTAAAAGGGGATCAACTGCAGAGATAAAACGATAATTCTCCCGCTCTACAAGACTCTGGTCCGGCCGCACCTGGAGTATGCTGTCCAGTTCTGGGCACCAGTCCTCAGGAGGGACGTACTGGAAATGGAGCGAGTATAAATAAGGGCAACAAAGCTAATAAAGGGTCTGGAGGATCTTAGTTATGAGGAAAGGTTGCGAGCACTGAACTTATTCTCTCTGGAGAAGAGACGCTTGAGAGGGGATATGATTTCAATTTACAAATACTGTACTGGTGACCCCACAATAGGGATAAAACTTTTTCACAGAAGAGAGTTTAATAAGACTCGTGGCCACTCATTACAATTAGAAGAAAAGAGGTTTAACCTTAAACTACGTAGAGGGTTCTTTACTGTAAGAACGGCAAGGATGTGGAATTCCCTTCCACAGGCGGTGGTCTCAGCGGGGAGCATTGATAGCTTCAAGAAACTATTAGATAATCACCTGAATGACCGCAATATACAGGGATATGTAATGTAATACTGACACATAATCACACACATAGGTTGGACTTGATGGACTTGTGTCTTTTTTCAACCTCACCTACTATGTAACTATGTAACTATGTAACAAACCAATCTACTCATTGGACAGGAGGGCCCATCTTGATATATAATACAGGTGTACTTGTCATCTTTATCTGGTAAGTGGGGACCCAGGAGGGGAGCACAGGAAGTCCCCAGGATTATATCAACGTGTCACCAACCCTGTACCTCACATTTGATGAACTTTATTGATTGCACTTTATTTTGCACATCTGATGAACTTTATTGATTGCACTTTATTTGCACTGCATTAACACTGAGCACTTTGTTATACATGTTGTTATTATATTACACATTTTGATGCTTGTATATGTACGTTAGTAGTTCATAGGTGCAGTGCTGAGTATAAATTCTTTTGTCATTTTTAACGAGTGTATATGGAAGGTCGCTCAGCTTATATCAACCCCTACAGCACTGGATGACTACCACTGTGGGGATAGGTTGGATCAGAGGACTGAAGATTTCAACTATTTATTTATTTAATATTTATTTATTACAGGTATACTTATATAGTTAAAGTGATTGTAAGGGTTCAGGTTTTTTTTTTTTTTTTTTAAATAACAAACATATCATACTAACCCCCACTGTGCAGCTTGTTCTGCCCAGAGTTGCCCCGAACCTGCTCTTCTGGGGTCCCCCGGCGGCTCTCGCGGCTCCTCCCCACATCAGATAACCCCCTAGGAGAAGCGCTCTTCTGGGGGATTACCTTGCGGACGCGCTCCTGAGTCCAGCATTCGGCATCCATAGCTGCCGAATGTATGACTCGGCCCCGCCCCCGGCTCCCGCATCATTGGATTTGATTGATAGCAGCGGGAGCCAATAAGAACAATAAAGCTGCGCTTAAATAACATAAATACCTGTGAAACATTGTGAAAAAGTCAGTGAATATAATAACCAAATGAATGTGATAAAAAATAAACAGTATACTGTGAAAAAAGTCAGTGATATCAGATAATCAAATGAGTGACATCCTAGGAAAAAGGTCAATCCACAACTTCACCGAGAAGCACCAATGGACTAGTGTACCTCCACCATATAAAATACAAGCTTACCAGGTAGCAAGCTTAAGGAAGCCTGTGGCTATAACCCAGCCAGGGTCCTTTATCCAAGGCAGCAGCGACAGCACTTCCGGGTTTAGCAGATGGACAAACTACAACAAGCTTCTAGGTAGATGTGGGTAGGTGCTCGAGCCACAGTGGTAACGGTCAGCCACCAAAAAATGAAGGGGAACTCACATAGTGTAACCCGAACAATAATCAGTTTATTTAAGTAAAAATTCTATGCACTTACATGGTAAAAGAAGATTAAAATGTAAAACCGGCCGGTAAACAGGCGAACACCTGTCCACTGCAGAGATGACGTCAGCACGTCCAACCTCCCGGCACGCGGTTCGTCATATAATGACGTTGTCTGGGTCACCAATGGCTGCGCTGCTATCAATCTATCCAATCAAGAGCCGAGAACCCAGGGCAGAGAGACAGCGCATCCTCGTCAGGTCAAGTTCTAGAGCTCAGGTAAGTAAAACAAGGGGGCTGAGGGACCGGTCACTGCCAGGTGTTTTTTCACCTTAATGCATAGGATGCATTAAGGTGAAAAAACACAATGGTTTACACCCCCTTTAAATATGCAGCCAGTAACACATATGACACTTCACATTGATTGTAAGTACTGTCCCTTGTGCTGATTCTTTTAAAAATGTTTTGACTAAACTTAGGCTTTAACCACTTCCCACCCAGCCACTGCACATAAACGGCCGGGTGGGAGCTCCCTCCTTCTGACTGGACATTCCCAAACTTCCTTCAATAGGAGTGGGGACGCGTGGGCGCGATCCCGATGCGCACGTGTCACCTGGACACGCCGCATCTCGGAACGGCAGGAGGGCAATGTGATTTGCCCTCCTAATCCGCACGATGGCTGTGTCTAATCATAGCCATCGTAATGTAAACAGGGGGGAGGGGTGGCATCTGACAGGGGACCACGCAGCGGCGCGATCCCGATCTGCCTGTGCCCCCCAGAGACAGTAGAGCTGTACAACACAGGAGGGCCCTGTGGTTGGCCCTCCTGATCATATGACGACTGTGTCCAATCACAGTCGTCATGTAATGTAAATGGAGAACGGTTGTAACTGCTCTCATCTCTTCCTCTCCTCACACAGAGCCTGTCAGTGAGGAGAGGAAGAGAGATCTGTGCTGCAGCCGGAAGGATCAGTGAGTTTTATAGCTGTTTGTCAGCTAGTGTCCCCAAAACACAGTGTCCCCAAAACACAAAACACCTCTCATACCGTGAACATCTGCCCGTCAACAACTGGCACATCTGTCCGCCAACAGCGGGCACATCTGTCCACCAACAGCGGGCACATCAGCCCGTCAACAGCTTGCACATCAGCCCGCCAACAGCTGGCACATCAGCCCATCAACAGCTAACACATCAGCCCGTCAACAGCTGACACATCAGCCGCCCACCATCATCAGGCATGTCTGCCTGCCATCATCAGGTACATCTGCCCACCAAACATCAGGCACATCTGCCCACCAATCATCAGGCACATCTGCCTGCCAACATCAGGCACAGCCGCCCAACATCAGGCATATCTGCCACCCACCATCAGGCACATCTGCCACCTGCCATCTGACATATTTGCCGCCCGCCATCTGACACATCTGCCACTCGCCAACATCTGGCACATCTGCCACCTGCCAACATCTGGCACATCTGCCGCCCACCATCTGGCACATCTGCCACCCACCATCTGGCACATCTGCCACCCGCCATCTGCTCGCCATCGGGCACATCTGCCAGCCAACATCAGGCACGTCTAGCCACCCACCATCTGGCACAGCCGCCCACCATCGGGCACATCTGCCGCCCGCCATCTGACACATCTGCCACCTGCCATCTGACACATCTCCCGCCCGCCATCTGGCACATCTGCCCGCCAACATGACAAAAAGATCTTACAGCGCAGAGGAGGCTCTCCAAATATTCCAGAGTATGTCGAACGAGAGTACCGGGGAATTCTCTCCATGAGACTCGAATAGTGACTATGAGCCAGTGGAAAGCAGTGGCTCTGAAATGGAAACAGAAAAAGATAGAATCCTAACAAGGAGAATCAGGAGAAATGAGCAGGCGGAGACATCCACCAGCAGCACAGCACTCCAGGGCATCCACCAGCAGGCATCCACCAGCAGCGCAGCACTGCAGGATGATATGCAGGCATCCACCAGCAGCGCAGCACTCCAGGATGATGTGCAGGCATCCACCAGCAGCGCAGCACTCCAGGGCATCCACCAGCAAGCATCCACCAGCAGCGCAGCACTCCGGGATAGGCAGGCATCCACCAGCAGTTCTGCAACCTTCCCAGGGATGCCCCTGAAGAAGTAACGTGATGACGTAACGCGTAGGGAGTGGCTGGAGACTGAGTGATACCAGGAAGTGATGTGAGAGCGGCGTTCAGATGCCTTAGCAATTGTTTTTGCCTGTTTTATTTATCATTGTAAGAGTCCATTTTTTGAACCTTTTTTAATAAAGCTTGTGTACCTTAACATACTACACTATTGGGGCTTTCTCTATCTCTCTCCCATCCTTGTTCACCGCCATCCCGTCCCCCCCATTTTGCGGAGGATACGAGGACATAAGAAGGCTTTGATGGGCAGTGATATCTGGGAGATCTGTTGGATGAAGTAGAGGACCCCCTGGTGGTAGAAAGTAATAGAGCGGAGAATACTCGTATTTATGAATATATGCTAACACTTCAGAGAATTACAGTCTCACGTATGACGGCACTGAGGACCCCCTGGTGGTAGAGGTTGGAATAACATCACACAACGGACCTCAAATCATCACTATATGCCGTTTTAAACAGTTTATGAAGGTGAGGGCTCTGAGAGCATAATTTGTGAGATTTTAACTCCTTCTTATCCATCGGACATTTTTACATTGGAACTCTTTTTGTTATTCCTTGCCCCCTTTGTGGACATTTTTTTTGGATAGTGTGGTCAAGAGATTAATAATATATTTAACCCAGTTGCCCTTGTTATATATTATATATGAATTTTTATTGTGTACTCTTTTTTACACTGTTTTCAATCATTTGATGAATCTGACACTTTATTGGTTTATTTTATGTAGTGAATATATTTTCATATACACTGTAGCGTGGAATCACTTTTATAATTATTTTTGAGAGTGGATTGTGATACACTTAAGGTTCTGCTGCAGGCAGTTATTGTTTAATGATTTGATTTGCACTTTAATGCACTATAGATACTTTAAGATTGGATCACGTTAAGATTGGAATTCAGTAATTTTATTTATTCACCAATTTATCATAGTAGCGCGAAGGCTTTACATTTTCACTTTCCCGAAATCCTCCCTCTTACCCAAACAGGTCGCAAACCCCCAAAAAAAGTTATATGTGTTAAGTAGAGGAATTTGCCGTGACACCCGATACTACTGTCCCTATTGTCCCTCCCAGCCAGGCCTCTGTATTGGAACGTGCTATCGGAGCTATCATACTTCACTACACTATTAGTAAAGTGAAGATGATTTTTTTCCAATTTCCACTATCTGCCATTTCTGTGAATGACCCGAACTGTTAACGACTATGCCTCTGCCAAACATGTTTCTGCCTTCAGCGTGAATTGACCCGGACTGTTAAATGACCATGCTTTTGCTTGCCTCCTGAACTGATCATTTGCCCTGCCACTGTACAGCACAGGGGTCTCACATATGTGAGGGGCTCCAGAAAAGGTTTTCCGAGTGGAGAAAACATTTTTCTCCGGGTTTTTAGTTTTCTCGGATTAGGGTCTGGAGACTCGGAGGCTTCGTAGAGATTTGGGTGGGAAGAAGCCTCTACCCCTTGTCCTCAGGTCTTACCTGACCAAGGCCCAATGTACAAAGTGCTGCCTGCTGCCACCTGAACTGGTCATGCCTTTGCCTGCCACATGAAATTGCCATGCCTTTGCCTGCCACCTGGACTGGCCATTACTATGCCTGTTACCTGAACTGCCTGCTAAACCTTGGACTGTACCGAACCATGTTCAGACTTTTCCATATTTGTCTGCTGCCTGGACAATTCCTGGACATTTCCTTTGGCTGCCTGGACAAATGCTTTGACTGCTCTGGAACAGTATTCCTGCCTGCTAAAACCACAGGTGAGCTTTTTTTTTTTTTTTTTACCTTTTGCTCAGCAGAATGTATTTTGGGGTGTAATTCTTGGTGTGTACATGCTATGTGTTAGAAGCCTGGAGGTGCTACTTGCATGTTGGGCCTCTACATGTGGCCAGGTAGTGGAAAAGTCTCACACATGGGGTATTGCCATACTCAAGAAGAGTAGCAGAATGTATTTTGGGGTGTCATTTTGGCTATGTACATACTATGTGTAAGAAAGATCTTCTAAATTGACAACTTTGTGAGAAAAAATAGGTTTTCATTTTCTTTCCACGTTTTCCAAAAACTTGTGGAAAGAAATGACATGTTCAGAAGACTCATTATGCCTCATAGAATATACATTGGGTTGTTTTCTTTCCAAAATGGGGTCATTTTGTGGGTAATTCCATTGTTCTGGTGCTCCAGGGCCTTCAAAAATGTGATAGGTACTCAGGAAATGAAATGTGTAATTTATGCATTTAGAACGCCTGATGGTGCTATATGGATGTTGGGCCTCTGTATGTGGCCAGGCTGTGGAAAAGTCTCACACATGGCCTATCGCCATACTCAGGACGAGTAGCGAAATGTATTTTGGGGTGTCATTTTGGCTATATACATGCTATGTGTTAGAAAGATCTTCTAAATTGACAACTTTGTGTAAAAATAATAGGTTTTCATCTTTTTTCCACATTTTCCAAAAACTTGTGGAAAGAAATGACTCATTATGCCTCATAGAATATACATTGGGTTGTTTTCTTTTCACAATGGGGTCATTTTGTGGGTAATTCTATTGTCCTGGTGCTCCAGGGCCTTCAAAAATGTGATAGGTACTCAGGAAATGAAATGTGTAATTTATGCCTTTAGAACACCTGATGGTGCTACATGGATGTTGGGCCTCTGTATGTGGCCAGGCTGTGGAAAAGTCTCACACATGGGGTATCACCATACTCAGGACGAATATCAGAATGTATTTTGGGGTGTAATTGCAATTATGCCTGCATCGTGTGTGGGAAATAACTTGTAAATATGACAATTTAGTGAAGAAAAAAAAAATATATATATTTCTTAATTTTCCAAAGCATTGTGGGGAAAAGAATTCAACTTCAAAAAATTCACTATGACTCTTACTGAAAACCTCAGATTGTCTTCTTTCAAAAAAACGGGTCATTTGGGGGGTTATTGTACTGTCCTGACATTTTAGGGCCTCAAGAAATGAGATCAGTGCATTAGGCCATCAGTGCATTAGGATTGATACATTTTCAATAATGCGTAGCATGGCTTGTAGACTATAACTTTCACACACACCAATGATCATACATTTATCAGGATTTTTTTTACCAAAGACATGTGGTAGAATACATTTTTGCCTAAATTTTCAAACAAAATTTAATTTTTTTGGTTTCTTTTAAAAGAGAACGTAGAAAATTTTGTTTTTTTTTTCAAAATATTTGCTCTTTTTTCGCTTATATCACAAAAAATTAAAAATGAAGTGGTGAATAAATACCACCAAAAGAAAGCTCTATTTGTGTGAACAAAATGATAAAATTTTCATTTGGGTACAGTGTAGCATGACTGAGTAATTGTCATTCAAAATGAGAGAGCACTGAAAGCTGAAAATTGGTCTGGGAAGGAAGGGGGTGAAAGTGCCCAGTATTGAGGTGGTTAAATTAGGACTACCTTTAGGACATAAAACTGCTCTGATTTCTGAAAGGGTTTACCTATAGAAAATATCTAGTGGTATGCCTACAGACAAGGTAGGGGGGTTAACAGACAAGTACTCATTCAAAATGAATCCCCAATCTCACATTCCTTTATATTGTGACAATGCTATGCCATGCCACCGTATTTTCTATTACCTAGAATTCTCACCTGGGCAGGTTGAGGGGCTCCAGAGAGCTTGTGTCCTTTAGAGGAAATCGGTTTTGGAGTTTCCTCAATGGCTAGCAAATCTCAGTTTGGGGAGTGGAGCCCGGAGATTTCGTAGTGACTTAGGTGGGAGGAAATCATAAGACAGAAAAAAAAGTCAGTGGTGTTGCCCTTCTCGCCTACTCATAATGCCCTTAAAGCTGTACTGTTTTAAGTGAGGTCTCACAATATAGTCGCAATTTCAATCTTTTCCCTGCATAACAGTTCAGTAAAGTGCAGTAAAACTGTCCTATAGAACTAGAACCTTCCTTAGAAAACATCCAATGCACCATAAATCCTAAAAGACCTTTGTTACCAATTTCTGACCAACATTGTCATGTGTGTAGAACTACTAATCAGGATTCATCTTCAGAATTCCCTAAAAAGATCACATTCTGTGAAATCAAAATCAGACGTTAGTGCATCGTTTAAACCTTTCTATAAAACTTTAACATATATTAGGTAGTTCAACTCCAGAAATATTAATGGTAATTAATGTCATATTCTTCTACAATTCCCAACAATTGATCATTTTTTTCCCCTTTGTTTCCCACCCATCCAGGAGACTTTCCTGAATTGACTTATACATGAATTCACCTAAAGTGATCATGTCTGATTTATTTTGGGGTGTGGATCAAATTGTCAGAGATTTTTGAGCAAATTGTGTTACAGACATATTCTTCCCAATTAAATCTGATCTGGAATCTGTTGTCCAGTAATCCCTATATTTCTCAGACATTTTCATTACTCAACAAGATTTTACCATTTTCAGAATCCAGGGGAAAACATTTTCCTTGACTAAAGTCCTGTTTATTTCAAGCACATTTTTCTAATGTCCTATCCTTCTTTTATTACTTTTTTCTCTGTTTTAAACATAAATGTATCAATCCTCCCCCTTAAATAATCTAAATCTCAATTCTTCCTTTAATGCACAAGCTTCCTTTGTAATCACATCATACTCTTTCTCAGAGTTCCATAACACTAGTTTCATTAATTGTCTGGCATTGTGATGTATCTGGGTGTATTTGAACCGGGATGTTCCTGGTCCCACAGCTGCAGTCTTACTTGTTGTGCCACAGAGGAGCTCTGGAGTTATAGCTATGTTCTTGTTGATGCATTACCTTGGACTCACTAGCCCCACCTGCTACCAGCTGTGCACAATCTACAATCAAAGCAGACCATAAATAGCAGCACTTCGTATCTCTCAGTGTCCGTTTGTTTGGACTAGCTTCCTGGGTGTTTTGACTGCTTTGTGACTCTGAATACCGTATTTGAACTTCTGCCCGAAATCCTGACTACTCTCTAGCCTGCTGATTTAGTACTTCACCACCAGCTCATGTATGACCTTTGCCTGCCTGACCAATCTCTGGATTTCGATCGTGTACCGCTTTGCCTGATCTGTTGCCATCCTTATCTGCCTGACTAAGTTTTCGCCTGAATCCTCAGCACACAAGCTCGACTTCAGACGTTACCTATCACAGGTACCTTACAGACATGCTTTACATGTGACTGACCTCCACATGCAACAAATTCAGCATCACTTTCAATCTAAGATACTGATTTTAGGATTTAAAATCCTCTAGGGACTATCCCTACTTCCTCATATTGTTTGGGGGTTGTAACAGTCAAAAACAAATTAATTTCTTTGTCCAATGCATTAAAAATTTTAAATTCCATAACTTAAGTGCTTATTGCTTTTGCAACTGTACCACTGTTATGACTCATTCTCATGGGCACTATGGCCCATATAACGTGAATGAGTCATTTGTTTATTCAGCTGGAGTCATCAAGAAATGTATGCATAATGCTTATTTTACTCTTTTGATGTGCAACCAATACACAAATACAACTGAATGTCCTTATTTGACAGGTGTGCGGGGGTGAGTGGGCAACCTTGAACACTTCCAGTAATTGTGCATCTTGTCTGCCTGACTGTAGGATTCCTGTATCCATTTTATTCCTATCAGCTGAGTTTCTGCTCCCTGTCTCCAAGTCAAGCATTGGTTTTCAATACAAAGCAACAGTTCACAAAATTTGTAACAAAGTGTGTGGCCCTCACAGATTTGCGAGGGATATACAGTATCTCACAAAAGTGAGTACACCCCTCACATTTTTGTAAATATTTTATTATATCTTTTCATGTGACAACCAGGGCCGTCTTTAAGGCAGAGCAAAAGGGGAAGCTGCCCTGGGCCCCACCATTGTTGTGGGGCCCAGGGAAGCTACCTCATACTTGCCAACAATTCCAGTTGAAGTTCCCTCTTCTCAGTGTAAAATTATGTTACTAATGCTGCCCAGCTCTGCCCTATTGTCTTGTACAGATGAGTCACCTGCAGACCCTGTGTTTACATGTAAATAACCAGCAATGATATGTAAATAGTGGCAGCACTAATATGTAAATAGCAACGGACCACAGCATTGATATGTAAATAGATTTGGCATTCATATGTATATCATTCCCCCTAAAGTCATACCACCATCACCTCTGCTGAATGCTGCCCACTGGGGAGGTAAAGGGGCATGCATGAAAGTCCTGCCTACAACTGTCGTCATTAATTAGATGCAGTGTGCGGCGTATGGTCTGAGCACTGACAGGCTGACCCCCCCCCACCCCTTCAACCTCTGCAGCAATGCTGGCAGCACTCATATGTCTATTTCCCAAAGACAACCTCTGGATATGACACTAAGCACGTGCACTCAACTTCTTTGGTCGACCAAGGCGAGACCTGTTCTGAGTGCAACCTGTCCTGTTAAACTGCTGTATGGTCTTGGCCATCATGCTGCAGCTCAGCTTTCCACTGTTATACAAACTGTACACTCATTACTTTACATTGTAGCAAAGTGTCATTTATTCAGTGTTGTCACATGAAAAGATATAATAAAATATTTACAAAAATGTGAGGGGTGTACTCACTTTTGTGAGATACTGTACATGCAGGCTGGGTAAGGGAGAAGATGGACCTTTCCTCCATGTTTTCCCATTAACTCGTTGGGCGCCAAGCTTAGGTCACATGAGAGGACTACCCTTTAGGGTGGGTTCTTCTGGGCTACGTTAGGTACTTGGGATAGGGTTACTGCATTACACAAGGGGTACCTTTGCTCTGTGCCATTTCCATCAATGCCCTGGGACAAGGATGAGGCTGTTGTGGGGTGAATACTCAACTCTACTTTTAGAGATGAACATATAGCATGTACGCCTGTACCGTAACAGTTATGCCCTGTACACACAGTCGGATTTTCCGACGGAAAATGTGCGATCGGAGCGTGTTGTCGGACATTCCAACCGTGTGTGGGCTCCATCTGACTTTTTCCATCGGATTTTCCGACACACAAAGTTTGAGAGCAGGCTATAAAATTTTCCGACAACAAAATCCGATCGCGTCAATTCCGACCGTGTGTGGCCAGTTCCGACGCACAAAGTGCTACGCATGCTCAGAAGAAATTCCGAGACGGAACAGCTCGGTCTGGTCTCGGTCTAAAATTAGCGTTCAGAATGGATACAGCACTTTCGTCACGCTGCAATGTTTTAAATAGTTTAATACAGCGCACTCTGTTCATCTTTATAATGTGAGAAGAATGAAGTAGTTTTGCTGCTCATATTCACAGACTTCTCACAAACTTATTTCTTTATTATTTATCGGGATTCCCTCAATATATTTTGATTTGTCACATCTGACCAAATTTCTTTTTGGTTGTTTTTAAATTTTTTTTTTTTTTTTTTTCAAGGCTGCTTTTTTTGTTTTTTGGGTTTGTATTTTTTTCAAGGCTGTTTTTTTATTTTGTGTTTTACTCCATAATATTTTTGTGTGTGTTTTGTGTGTCAAGTTACCACAACACCATTATTATCTTGTATTATTTAATCTCAAGGAGGTTGCTTGGTGTTGGTGTCTCTTGTTAATTTCACATTGTATTTTTGAAATGTACCTGCCTCCTCACAAACAAACTGTCCTTTTTGAAGGAAAACACACATAGGCAAGTATAATAGAAAAAAAAATTCCTTTATTAAGGGCTCAGAACCAAAGAGGGAGGCAACGCTGGAGAAACAGCAGAAATTGGCGAAGCCTTTGACCCCCAGGGCACACATCAATTATTTTCCAGCAAAATTGGTGGCCTGAGGAGTCCTTATCTAAGGGAGTGCAGTCTGGTCCAGAAGTTCCAGAGATCCGGAAAGCAGCAGATGACATCTGTGTCCCCAGGCTGTGGTACTACAAGAGCCTGCATATTTTGCCAGACCAGACTGAACCCAGGGCCATCACTCTCTGGTCTTCTTTCCATGCTTCCTTCCCAGCTGTGGCTCTGGAGTTAGAGATGTGGCAGGAGGAGGAGTAGGACCTGGAGGAGGAGGAGGAGGACCATGTGTGAGGTCACAAATGTGGGTAGCACATGTTATTTGGCCCCTCAACCCCTTATTGAGAGCTTCCAAAATTAGTAACTCACACAGGAGTCATTGGCCCTCCTCCATCTGCATCATTTTGCAGGCAGTTATGCCAGCAAAGTCCTCCTCCACAGTGTGGGGGGTTCTAAGGGCCTCTGTAGCCTTCCAAAAGAGGCCTATGGCAGCGTCCTCCAGGTTACTCCTCTTTCTGGCACTTTGTCTTTGAAGGTGTAGGGGAGGGACCTGGATATCAGACAGCCTGCATGGCCCAGCCACCTCCTGGTTGAGACTTCCCTGTGTATAAAAAAGGGACATGGTTTTGGTTTTTGCTTCATCAATCACAATCAGAAATTATTAGTACTCCAATCTAACATCTAGTTAACATCATTGATTGGACAACCAGAAATATTTAGAAGAATGCTATACCTGGCTCAATCTTATATTCCGGGTGGTTTATCTGCCACAGACAAGGCAGCTCCCTGAACATATCAGTGAAGATTGGCATAAAGTCCTTATCTTTCAAGATATCCATTTTCACTGCAAGACACAACACAAGACAAACCCTAATGTCAGCCTAAAGTCTACTAAACTTGTGCAAATACAGGCCTCAAAGTATAAGCAGTATAGGCCCAATGTTAAATCTTACCTTCGCTATCACGATCGGCGTCTTCGTTACTCCTTCCTCCGCTCACAGATAGTACATCCTACGCACGCGTGTTACGCTTTATAGACACTGAGCATGCGTGAAACTCCGCCCGCCCCTGACGTTCATTCTAGTCTATTCCCCGTCCCTTCTCTTTCGTGGCAGTGGGGAAGAGCATATGGAGGAGACACAGCAGGTGTCTGATAATTACACCAACGAGGAGAAGGAAATCCCGAAGCCAGAAACGTCCCGATCCAGAAGGAGACGATTTAAGGCATCAAATATGTCCTTTGGGGAGATGTTGGAGATGGTCGACATAATGAAGAGGGCCGACTATGACGGGAAGTATGGACCTTACCCCAACCCCAATGTCAGAAAGGCCAAGATCCTGGCGAAAGTGGTCAAAAGTCTGCACCGGAATTTCGGGGTACGACGATCGAATGATCAGCTCAGGAATCGGTGGTCGGACCTCAAATTAAGAGAGCATGAGCAGTACAGAAAGATCCGGAGAGTGCTGCAAAAAAGTAAGTAGTTGTGCTGTGTTCCTATTCTTTATTTTTATTACGTTCATGCTGCTCCATGTGCTTTTCTTAACTGTTGTCCAGTTTAAAATGGCAACTTTCATGTTCATGGGCACATTATTCGGTCGTATCAAACATTGTTCGTTCGGCCTAGAAAACACCATGGTTTTGGCCATATGCATTTGACCACATTTTTTAGGGCCTACTTGTCTGAAACTAATTTGGTTGTGTAGATGGGTATGTAACTAGAATGAAATGCAAACTAGATTCTGTGTAAGGAGAGGACACTCAGCAGCAGTTTTCACATCTGTACGCTGGAGCACTAGTGTGGGACACAAGAACACCCTTTTTATTAGGGGGGCCCACACAGGTGCTCCAGTGTATTCTATAGGGGTGTCTCCATCTGTGAAGCTTGTACAAGACAGGTAAAGTATTCAAGCTTGACAAAGGACAAGAAAAATGCTACAACTCTGCCCACAAAAAAAATTGTACCCCATTTCCAAACAATGTTTCATATTTATAGTTCTGCCATCAAATATCTGTGTGCTAAGTATACCTATTTTTTTTTACATAGGGGATAAAAGACTCGGAGGACACCCCTCATCCGAGGAGACCAGAGACCCCCCCCACCTCTGGAAGAAGGGGAAATCCACCCAAGACAAACAGAGCAGGAGGAGCAAGACGTGGTGGAAATTGGCACCACAACAAGTGAGTGTCTGCGACCACAGGCTCAGGTAAGAGATGGATGCAGCTTCACCAGCATACAACATAAAGTCTTTAGAGATGATGGTGTGCAGTCAATCAAAAAAAGTCCCACATAACTAAATTAAATAGTGCATATATGGACCAGCTTCAAATATTACACCACAGTGTCTTCACAAACATGCAGTACACTCAGATGGTACAGATGGGGGCTTACCGGAGGGTTTGAACCCAAAACAGTGTATACTGTGAGGGTCAAACCGGCTTTTATTGCTCCCTAGCAATACTGAGAAGACCTTGGCAACCTGAAGACATCAAGGGGGGTTTTTCTGAAGACGTATCTTCTCCAAATATAATAATGAATCTCCCCGCGTATGGTTCATAAAGGGTACAGAAAGGACCACATAGTGTAATACCGTAGAAACCGTATTTATTAAAAATTAAAGAAATACACTTACATGATGTAGATGATAAAAAAGCGCTTGTACATAAAAAGGGGCGGCAGTGGAGTCCTCCCGACGCGTTTCGTCTGAGTAGACTTCGTCCTGGGGTACCCTCCACTGCAGCCCGACTCCCTAATATAGGAACTGTGTTCATCCTGATGTGACTCCAGCCCGTTCAATTCCAAGAATTTGCACTTCCGGGTTGTCCAAAATGGTGGACCCGCGTGCGTTCCAGGCCTCATCTTGGTGGGTGTGTTGTGCGTTCCACCCATCAAAACTAAGGCCAAATGTTCCCCATGTGTCTAATGTTAAATGCCATTATCGTGCCAATATCGTGTTAAAAGAGTGTAGAAAGTAATATTGAGCTTAAAATAAAATATTTGCTTGTGTATATAATTTGTAAGCATTAGTTCGTCACCACCAATGTGTGGCGACGGGTCTTAGCTGATCTCGCGATGTGACGCTGTGACGTCACGGCGCGGAAGCGGAAATACTCATGTAGATCTCACCGCTTGCGTTCCACTGGTGGTTAGCCGGAAGCTCCCGGAGAAACAACAAGTTGGAGGTGGCTTCAGTAAGGATGGCTTGCGTTCCAGTTCCTAAATGAAGAACCGGAAGCATGCGTTTCATCCCGTATCATGCACCCGATGAGGGCAACATAATAGTTATGTGAGCGCCCTGATCTAGCCAGGTCATATGTAAAATTTGCATGAATAGAGGGGTGTGAAAGTTGCATGTGTGTAAACCCATGTGTCATAATCGATGAAACGAATTCAATGGGCTGGATTCACATGAGTCTACACACTTTACATCCGTAACCTCCATAATTCATAACCTTCAAAAGGCAATACAGATCTTACCCATATATAAGCAAATCCGAGATTGCAAAATTGTACAACATAAAAATATTAACATATAAGAATATACATTGTGTCCCTTACGATTCATCCAGGAAAGCATTAACGTCTATCTCTACATTGAGCCCTAAAGGGGCAAAAGTCTGCAACTCATATGCCCAGAACATTTCGAGGCGGGATGCTCCCCTTGTTTTAGCACCCCCTCTCCAGGGTGGTGTATATTTGTCGATAATGACAAACTGCGATCCCTCTGGATTCCCACTGTGGAATTCCTTGTAATGTCTCGGGACCGTGTGTTTGGGGTCTCTGCTTTTAATTAGGGCGATGTGCTCCCCCACCCTAATCGAAAATGTCCTAGTAGTGCGACCTATATATTGTTTAAGACAAGGGCAGTGGCCAGGGGGGCGAAGTTCGCGCCTAGTCTCGCGAACCTGTTCATGGCCAAGTGGGAGGAGGATGTCGTCTATGTCCATGAAACCAGTTCTCTGGTTTTGTGGACCAGGTACATAGACGACATCCTTCTCCTATGGAATGGCACCATGGAGACACTTGACGAGTTCTTCATGAGTTTGAACGCTAATGACAGAGGTATATCCTTGTCTTATGAAGCCAGCGAAACCAAAATCCACTTTTTAGACCTACAGATAGAGATTGTCAATAAGGAATTCAGATTCAGCACCTATTTCAAACCCACAGACCGCAACGGGTTCATTCCTGTGGATAGCTGTCATGTCTCGTGGCTAAATGCGGTCCCTCGGAGCCAGTTTTTGAGACTCCGACGGAATTGCACTGAAATGGAGGTATTTCTTGAACAGGCCAAGATTTTAAAATCTAGGTTCGTGGACAAGGGTTACGACACGGATGGCCTAGACCAGGAAATCCAAAGAGCTATCAACATAGATAGGAAATCCCTGCTTGAAGTCAAACCCAAGAGAGAACCCGACGGGAAGTTCAGGTGGGCCATGTTAACTACTTTTTCAACACAGCATAGACAAATTAAAAACATCATGAGGAAACATTGGGGCGTCCTAAAGCAAGACAGCATTCTGGGTCCACTTATCCCAGAAGAAGCTAATGTTATCTTTAGGGGTGTACCATCCTTAAAAGGACGGATAGCCCCTAACATTATAAACCCCCCCACCCGCCCTTCTTTCTTTCATGATTGGACTGGCTTTTTTCCATGTAGGAAATGTACGGTATGCCAGCATAATGCTGTTAGAACACGCAAAGTGACCAAGTTTGCCTCTACAGTGACAGGAAAGAGATACACTATAAGACCATTCTGCACATGCGGCACAAGATATGTAGTGTATCTCATTACTTGCCCCTGTCTTAAACAATATATAGGTCGCACTACTAGGACATTTTCGATTAGGGTGGGGGAGCACATCGCCCTAATTAAAAGCAGAGACCCCAAACACACGGTCCCGAGACATTACAAGGAATTCCACGGTGGGAATCCAGAGGGATCGCAGTTTGTCATTATCGACAAATATACACCACCCTGGAGAGGGGGTGCTAAAACAAGGGGAGTATCCCGCCTCGAAATGTTCTGGGCATATGAGTTGCAGACTTTTGCCCCTTTAGGGCTCAATGTAGAGATAGACGTTAATGCTTTCCTGGATGAATCGTAAGGGACACAATGTATATTCTTATATGTTAATATTTTTATGTTGTACAATTTTGCAATCTCGGATTTGCTTATATATGGGTAAGATCTGTATTGCCTTTTGAAGGTTATGAATTATGGAGGTTACGGATGTAAAGTGTGTAGACTCATGTGAATCCAGCCCATTGAATTCGTTTCATCGATTATGACACATGGGTTTACACACATGCAACTTTCACACCCCTCTATTCATGCAAATTTTACATATGACCTGGCTAGATCAGGGCGCTCACATAACTATTATGTTGCCCTCATCGGGTGCATGATACGGGATGAAACGCATGCTTCCGGTTCTTCATTTAGGAACTGGAACGCAAGCCATCCTTACTGAAGCCACCTCCAACTTGTTGTTTCTCCGGGAGCTTCCGGCTAACCACCAGTGGAACGCAAGCGGTGAGATCTACATGAGTATTTCCGCTTCCGCGCCGTGACGTCACAGCGTCACATCGCGAGATCAGCTAAGACCCGTCGCCACACATTGGTGGTGACGAACTAATGCTTACAAATTATATACACAAGCAAATATTTTATTTTAAGCTCAATATTACTTTCTACACTCTCTTTTAACACGATATTGGCACGATAATGGCATTTAACATTAGACACATGGGGAACATTTGGCCTTAGTTTTGATGGGTGGAACGCACAACACACCCACCAAGATGAGGCCTGGAACGCACGCGGGTCCGCCATTTTGGACAACCCGGAAGTGCAAATTCTTGGAATTGAACGGGCTGGAGTCACATCAGGATGAACACAGTTCCTATATTAGGGAGTCGGGCTGCAGTGGAGGGTACCCCAGGACGAAGTCTACTCAGACGAAACGCGTTGGGAGGACTCCACTGCCGCCCCTTTTTATGTACAAGCGCTTTTTTATCATCTACATCATGTAAGTGTATTTCTTTAATTTTTAATAAATACGGTTTCTACGGTATTACACTATGTGGTCCTTTCTGTACCCTTTATGAACCATACGCGGGGAGATTCATTATTATATTTGGAGAAGATACGTCTTCAGAAAAATCCCCCTTGATGTCTTCAGGTTGCCAAGGTCTTCTCAGTATTGCCAGGGAGCAATAAAAGCCGGTTTGACCCTCACAGTATACACTGTTTTGGGTTCAAACCCTCCGGTAAGCCCCCATCTGTACCATCTGAGTGTACTGCATGTTTGTGAAGACACTGTGGTGTAATATTTGAAGCTGGTCCATATATGCACTATTTAATTTAGTTATGTGGGACTTTTTTTGATTGACTGCACACCATCATCTCTAAAGACTTTATGTTGTATGCTGGTGAAGGTGCTCCTTACTTCACCTTTGGGTGGTGACCCATTTAGTTTTTAACTCACTGACTGTTCATTTTAATCATTTTTGCTTCCATTTGAGTTTTCTCAATGTGAAACATTTATGTGTGTTTAGCTATATTACGTATAAGGCATAGGTTTCTTAACCTATTAGTTTAAAGGTGCCCTGTTGACTTAGCGCTACACTTTTTTGTTTATATTAAGAGATGGATGCAGGCATATTTATAATACATGTTTTTTTTTTTTTTTGGTTTCTATCATTTTAGGTGATCGTGATGTTGTGGATCCAGATCCTTTCACCTTGGAAAGTGCACAGATCCTGATCGGGGAGATCATGGGGTGTATTAGGGACTTGGAAAACATCAAGAAAAACATCAATGATGTTCTTCAAAAAAATAAGAACATCATTGATGTTTTAGGGAGAGTTTAAAACCCCTCCAAATCCCTTTGTTTTTTGGTGTGCTACAGTTTTTTTACATTTTTTGACAAATTGGAGAAAAGCCAAATTTTGAAGATGCACACAGTGTGTCAACATGTGCTATCTGCCATCACGGGAGATCAATGGGCGCGTAGCGTATAAAGTAGCTGAGAGGAAGGGGTTGCACCCCCAAAACACGTCCCTTGATCCCCCATGATGGCAGCTAGCACATGTTGACATTCGGATATTTGTGTGCATCTTCAAAATTTGTCTTTTCCTGGGGTGACTTCACCCCATCTGAACGCAATATCAAACACAGTTTGTAAATACTCATGTCTGATATTGCCTTCAAGTTCTACCAAATGTGAACTTTGTAAGTTCAAGATTTGTGTCTTTCTTGTTGGTTTTAAACATGCATGTTTTATCTTAAATGGACATTTCTACTTTTTCTAATGTGACCCCAAAAATTGTTATACAACAAACATGTAGTTTTAAAAACCTTTTCTAAATGCACATGTGATTGTGCTGTTATTAAAAAGATTGTTAATCAAGAATGTGTGGATTATTGTCTCAACGCTACAACACTTTTGTGGTACTCTAATTGCTGTTTTCTGTGACAATGGGTGTTATTTCCTAAGGGCAAATCCACTTTGCACTACAAGTGCAGTTTCAAGTGCACTTGTAGTGCAAAGTGTCTTTGCCTTTAGTAAATAACACCCAACAGTGCTTTGTTGGCTGCACAATCACACCATTTTCAGGACTCACCACATTTCTCTCAGGGTCAGCTAAAACAAACACAAGCAGTAAATGTCACCAAAGATTTGATTATTTTTTTTATTTGAAAAAGGTTTTAGACATTGTCTAGCATATTGATAGCCCCCCTACCCGCAAAGAATTCAAGGTATCTTAGCCGGACATCATGGGCACTTGGGGGGGGCAAGCCAGGACGGCCACTTTCAAGCACCGTCAGGGTTGGTTCATTTTGAATTCCCGCCTCAGGCCCAACTGAGCCAGCATAGTTGGCAGAATGTTGCCGTAAAAAGTTGTGTAGAACACAGCACAACAGGATAATGTGATTCAGTTTGTACGGATTCATATGTATGGGTGTAAGAAATAGGTGGAACCGGCTGGCCATGATTCCAAACGTGTTCTCCACCACTCTTCTGGCTCTGGCCAGCCGGTAATTAAAAACCCTCTGGTCCGGGGTGAGGGTCCTCATCAGAAATGGCCACATAAGATGGTCCCCCAGCGCAAATGCTTCATCCACAACGAAGACCAATGGGAGTCCTTCCACATTGTCTTCTGAAGGTGGCAAGTCCAAGCTGCCATTCTGGAGACGCCTGTAAAACTCGGTCTGGGCGATGACTCCACCATTGGACATCCGGCCATTCTTCCCTACGTCCACATACAGGAACTCATAAGTAGCCGACACCACCGCCAACATCACAATACTATTGAACCCCTTGTAGTTGTAATAGTACGACCCCGAGTTGGGTGGTGGGATGATGTGGACGTGTTTCCCATCAATTGCCTCTCCGCAGTTAGGAAAGTCCCACCGCTGGGCAAAGTGGGAGGCCACAGTCTGCCATTCCTGTGGCGTGGAAGGAAACTGTGGAGTCAAAACAAAAAAAAAAATAGTCATTTTGCACATAAACAGGGAAAGCAGATTACACACAAACATTCTTGGCCAACATCAAGATAACATTTATTTGAGGGAGTTTTTAAAGATCAAAGTATAAGGTACACCTATCAGATTCTCCCTCCCCCCCCTCTCATGGGACATTTCTAACATTATAGGGGGGAGCTCTTGGACAGGTAACCCTCTGCACTTCATTGAGAGATGAATGCCTAAATAATGGGTCTTACTTTGGCCAGCCCCTCCTTAGTTACACTATTGGCAGCCCACTGGACAGGTAAGAAGTGTCATAATACAAAGATATAAATACACACTGTACACATTTTAGCACATTTGGACATTCTGCTATTACCTATCAAGATAATAATAGGATACAAAAACTTTAAACATTACCATTTGAAAGTATACAGGCAGGCCCTTGCACTACATGTTTTGGGGAATCCATCCATAAATCTGACTACAAAAGAGGTGGGTATAGTTTTACATTTGGCAAAGTCAGCAGATAGAGGATTGGTATCAGCTGAGTTAGCAAATATGTATGAAGGACAACAAAAATAATTACATAAAAATCCAGCATGCATGAGGACAAAGGGGACATTCACAGCATATTACAATCATGGTAATTAGGGAATGAGGAAAGAAATACAATATATTATCAAACATTAAATACAATAAAATGTGATATTAAAGGATAAAAATCTTACCTTAATATATTCCTGCAGGACCTGGATGATGGCAGAACAGGTCTCTGGGATAATGATCCCCAGAGCCTGGGGGGAGATGCCTGTCGAGAACTTCAAGTCCTGCAGGCTTCTCCCCGTCGCCAAGTCCTGCAGGGTGGCGACGAGCCTCTGCTCCGGAGTGATGGCTTGCCTCATGCAGGTATCCTGCCTGCTGATATAGGGGGTCAGCAAAGCCAACAAACGGTGAAATACGGGGTCCGTCATCTGGAGAAAGTTCCTGAAATCATCAGGATTATTCTCACGGATCTCACGGAGCAAAGGCATATGACAGAACTGGTCACGCTGAGCAACCAATTCTTGGTCCATGAACTCCTCCCCACCCTGTTCATGGACTGGGCTTGTGTCAAGGTAAGGAGCCCAACACCAAGCCCCCGCACAGCACGAACTCTACGAGGAGTACGTATACGCAACATGGCTAGAAAACGGTCGGCTGCTCAGAACGAAGTAACAGAATGCACTGAAGAACAGCAAGGCCTGTGAAGAGCGACCTGAAAAACAGTAACGAACGAACAAGAACACAATGACTGAGTCACGCGTAGCTTGCTGCAGGCACTGAAGAGCAGATACAAACCCACAAGCACAAACTGAACAGCAGAAAATGATCTGAAAACCACGAGTCTGAAAAATCGCGAATCGTCTCTCACCAAACTTTTACTAACACGAGATTAGCAAAAGGAGCCCAAAGGGTGCTGCGCTTGGTTCTGAACTGGCCTTTTCTAGTCTCGTCGTACGTGGTGTACGTCACTGCGTTCTTAGCGAGTGGAAATTCCGACAACTTTGTGAGACCGTGTGTACGCAAAACAAGTTTGAGCCAACATCTGTCGGAAAAAATCCATGGATTTTGTTGTCGGAATGTCCGATGAATGTCCGATCGTGTGTACTGGGCATAACAGTAAACTCTCGGGTCCCCGTGACAACCTGCATCTTCTCTGTAACTTGCATTTAGGAGGAAGATGCTGAGCCCTGTCCACATCCAGCATATCATAGCTACCTCACTCCCAGTAACGTTATGGGGTCCCGCCATGCCCCTAGAGCAGACTCCATGCATGCAATTGACTTCCTTTAACTCTTCCATACCAGCTTATAGGCTGGGGGCCTCTGCGGTACAAGTCTGTTCCTGTTGCTATGGGATAAATACTGCTCACAGAGAGAGTGCTGACAACAACTCCCTCTTGCAAGAGGCTATCCCACCTGCCCCAGGCTCAAGCTTCATGACAGGCTGCTTGGTAAACCTTCATTACTCCAGGCAACTGCTTACATCTGCACATTGCATCCACTTTAGTACTGATGTCTTCATACCCCAAAGTACCTCAGTGACCCAAACTGCAGAAAAGTGTCGGCCACCTGCATCACATCCCCTGAATAACCCCCAACCAGGAGGTTTCAAAGCTTTACTTAGGATAGTGAAAAAACATCTCAGAGTCCAACATATAAAAATAGTATTTTTCCTACTTCCCCAATACTAACTCAGGCTATGTGCTGTCCCGGCACACCTGCAAAAAGTAGAGTCCATGTACAATCAAGGAATCCAAAAGTGGCATTTTTTAATGTGGGTTTTTTTGGGGATGAACCCCAGGTCCTAATGACCTTTTTTCATCACGGCAGTAGCATGCAACATTCTTTCACTCCTCCCAGGTACAGGTCTCCGATCTTTTCCCTCATGGGGTTCTCTTACAGGCTCTGGGCCTTTCCATATGGGGGCTCTTCACTCTGGACCACTGTCCCTGCTTTATATCATAGGACCAGTGGGTCAGACCTAAAGATAACCTGCCAAAACTGGGAAAGACATTAACCCTTATCCTCCTGCTCCGGGGCGGCACCTAACTGCCATTATTTCAATCCACTTACACACAGACTGATGGATATACATCTATACATCTAAGAGAGATTGCCTCAAGAGAAACCACTATTTTACCTTCTGTTTCAGTCCACAGGTGTGGATCTCAGTGCTCACTTGCAATGTTGTAGTGAAAGTATACAATCCAGGGACAGAAGCCAGGAGCATTTACAGCATTATTCTCTCTTTGCTATACCACAAATGCAAAGGTTAAAAACATTTCAAATACATCCGGCCAATAACTGTTTGCTGGGGAGCAACTCTTTCCTTTTTGACAACAAGTGGTTCCATCAGGCTGGTGGAACTGTCATGGGAATTCGTATGGCATCCACATACCCCAATCTTTTCTTTGCTGTTTGGGAGCAGGCGTGGGTTTTAAATGTACAGTATCATTAATATGAAATTTATCAGGATGTGGCCCTTTTATTTTGATCATTTGTTTTGATCATCCGGTGTGGTAATCAAAAGAAGTTTGAGATATTTATGCAGTATTTAAATGTTAATACCACAATTATGATTTTAACAGCTGATTTTGGTGGAAGTGAGGTATTCTTTTATGACCCGAAGGTCATGATTGATAAGAATGAAATTATTACTTTTGGCTATAGGAAAGATACAGCATCTAATGTCCTTCTACACTATAATAGCAACCATCCCTCTCATGTGAAAAAAAGTTATTCCTAACATATTAAAAGATACAGGTTATTCCTTATGGACAGTTTGTATGGGGAGGTTAGAAAAAAGGAGGGTATCATGCAGGGGATTAAAAGGGGAATACCAAAGAGCAAGGATGTAAAATAGGAAAGAACTAATCAAAACTAGGAACTGGAAAAGTGATTCAAAAAATAATCAGTTCTACTTTTCCCTTAGAATGGAATGGAAAGGCAAATCAGAAGAGTTCTAAGAAAAAACTGGCAAATAGTGCAACAAGATTTAAAGCTAAAGTACAGAGTTGAAAAGTATCACATTGCAACTTTCTGTTGCAGCTTCCTGACCCACTCCTGGAACAAAATAGTCAGGCTGTTTGTCAGCCATTCATTAGAAGTTTTGTATTCTGTGAATGAATACAAAGCCTCCTCTGCTTGGTGGAGATTGTGACGTCATCTGCCCACCTCTCTGCCTCAGCCAATCAGAGGAAGTTTGTATTTATTCATTCACAGAATGCAAAGCTTTCCATAAAAAGCTCAACAGCACTTAGCTTGACTCTATTTTGTTCCAGGAGTTGGACAGGAAGTCCCTGCCCCACTGCTGCAACACAGTGCTGTATACTGTATGTAGCTGAGGCTAATAGTTAGCTGAGTTAATACAGCCCCCCCAAAAAGCACACCTGTTAATGCAGTTAATATTTAATATTTTAAACTATTTAAAGGGACAGTAAACATGGAGTTAGGGTTTAGGTTTGCACCCTCCCATCTGTGTGGGGGTCTTCCTATGCATGCATATAAACCTTCCTATCTGCCCTATATAAACCCTCCTCTCCATGCATATAAACCCTCCCATCTGACCTATATAGACCCTCCGGTTCTTGCATACAAACCCTCCCATTTGCACTATACAATCAATGCATATAAATGATCCACGCAATGGATGGTTTCAGCTTCCATAGTACTCTTGCTGCAAAGGCTAGTTATAAATTGGGGTGATTGCTATCTTTTTTTATGGCGTGTTTGCTGGATTTGGCATGGGGACACATTGGATGCCTTCAGCTGCTATTGTGCTCTTGCTGGACGTACAGTGTGTTCCTGTGCTTTTAAGGAGGAGTAGACTTCCTCCAACAAAATCTTCCCCTAATTTATCTACTGCTATATGTATTCCAACTTGGAGATTCTCAAATATAGAGTAAGGATTGCAGTATACAGAGGAGCCTTCACTAGGCACTATGAATTTCACATGTATTTGCAAATGTATGCAACTGTCAGGAGCATATAGTGCTCCTGCTCCTCATTCCAGCATCCTGGTTTTGGCTATGGCATTCTCCTTGTCTGTTTGTCCACCTGCAAGGTGATTTATTTGGCCAGTCTCTAGGTGGAAACCAAACCTGTTATAAACCAGTCAAACACTCACTCACATGCTTGTGATAGAGAGTAATACGTGTGTAATTCCTGATCAAGCCCCCCTGTCTGTCTGCCCTGCTCGGCTAGTTTGGATTTCCCTGTGTATGACCTTTACAGAATATTGGACTATTCCCTGAACTCAGCCTGCCTTTTACCTGGACTGTCATAGAACTACTCTGCCTGTCTGTCAACCGCAAGTACCTGTTTGCTTTTCTCAGTTCGCGCCTGCCCTGGCATGGTGGCCAGGCACTATAGCATAGTGTATAAGACCTGGGGGCAATCAAGTACTGGTAGGCCTGCTTTTCTTATGGCAAAGGGGTCTGCTATAGGTGAAGAACACTGTAGCCAGCTATAGTGTCTGACCAATTGCATTGGGTAGGTGTGACAGCAACTAATCTCTTTGTTTTTAACATGAATTGTTAGACAGGCTAAATTTGTGTTCCCAGGTTTTTCTCGGCAGGTTTTTTGTTGGGTTCAACCCTCCAGTCCTGTGTGCTATAAAAGGGGACAGAGGCTCGGACCCAGAGGATAACACTTACAGAGAGAGAGAGAGAAATGTGTGAGAATTGCCTATTGCTGGTGCTGGAGTCTGGATCGCCAGTATTATGCCAAGTTATCGCTATTAAGGGAGATTGCTAGGACTAGCAATCCTCCCTGAAAATACCATCCATGGACTCTGCCAAGAATGGACTCTTTCCTATGCAGGTATGCTGGGGCAGCCACAAGCCTCAAGTTAGGGACTAGGGATGTTAGGAAAAGACTGCACTTTATTTTGAACTGTTGTGTTAATTTAATTTTCAGTAAAGCGTACATAGTGAGCCTTCAGTTCGGGCCACTAAGCACAGCGTGGTATTATGATAACGGTACAAGAGTTAATACAGTGTGAAGATACAGGTGGTTACCAAGGGTAACAAAGGTTTCTCTAGCAGCCTGTTGTAAGCTTGTACATGTGGCAGGTAGGATTGCTTCTAGCAGGAGGAGTTGTCAGCACTCTCTCCATTAGTAGGTCTGTCTCCCATAGCAATGGGAGCAGATCACTGCCCCAGCACGTACACAGCAGTGTACGTGCATTAACCGCCTGTTAATTCACGGGCAGCCCGTAAATTTCAGCCCATTTTCGGGCCGCCCGTAATTGTCCATAACGGGCAGCCGTGCCCGTTAAAAAGATGGCTGCGGGCCGACAGTGCAACTGCGCATGTGCTGTTCCCAAAGCCTGCAGGACTCGGGATAACTCGCACACACTCAGTTGGGCACCATGGGCAGGCGCATACGCAGTGATGTGCCCTTTTTGAATGGCAAGCGCTTGTTCTCGGTGGCGCCTCGACACAGCAGGGGTCTGGGGAGGTCAATCTTTGCCTGTGCCTGGATTCTGGAACGGAGCACTGACTGACCATCCATCCAGGTCAGTCAAACCTCAGACATGTATTGTGCTGACCTATACTGAACCGAGGACTAAGGAGGGAGGAGGAAGGACAGAAAGATAGGGCAGGAGCAGGTCCATCCCCAGAGACAGACCCCCTCTTGCACCATGTCCGCACAAGCCTCTGACCCCTGTGCCATGTCCGCACATGTCTCTGAACCTGTACCATGCCCGCACATGTCTCTGACCCCTGTACCACCATGTCTGTACAGCCTCTGACCCCCTCCTGTACCATGTAAATGGAGAAATATGTTTTTTGACTTTTGTTTAACCTAAACACATTGCTAATAGCACTAGGTACATGTTTATAGTTTAAATATTGATGTTTGCACTGTTTAGCACCGAAAACTTGCATTTTTTTGGTTTGTTTGTGATATGCATATAAACAATTTGCACTTTTACATGCTCTCCTTTGCACTCTCCTATATAAACCCTTCCATCCACACCCTTTAAACCTTGTCAGGGGTAATTGACTTGGTCACCATGTATTCACATGGTTTATTTATGTTTTAGCTACTGAAAGATATTAATTTTGTCTCAAACTCTTTTGCCCTGTACACACGACAGGATTTTCCGACAACAAAATCCATGGGATTTTTTCCAGCGGATGTTGGCTCAAACTTGTCTTGCATACACACGGTCACACAAAGTTGTCGGAAAATCCGATCGTTCTGAACGTGGTGACGTAAAACTCGTACGTTGGGACTATAAACGGGGCAGTAGCCAATAGCTTTCCTCTCTTAACTTATTCTGAGCATGCTTGGCACATTGTGCATCGGATTTGTGTACACACAATCGGAATTTCCGACAACGGATTTTGTTGTCGGAAAATTTTATAGTAAGCTCTCAAACTTTGTGTGTCGGAAATTCCTATGGAAAATGTGTGATGGAGCCTACATACAGTCGGAATTTCCGACAACAAGGTCCTATCACACATTTTCCATTGGAAAATCCTATCGTGTGTACAGGGCATAACACTGTCATTTTTTTCTAGCCAGCTTTTTCTGCTTGTAATGTAGTAAAAATATAAATACTAACATATGAAATAAAAATAATTCATATCCTGAATATTATCATTACATAAATTACCTAATGCAAACATCAGTTTACACTGTTTTCCATTACAGTGGCCTTTTAAGGTTTTGGTATTAAAAGATACAGGAGGGGGAGTAAGGGGAGCAGCTTTAAGAGGAACTGCAGTCTGCTCACATAATTTGTAATAAAAACATCTTTGCCATTCTGAAGCTTATACTGTGATCAGGTGCAGAAATCTCTCTGCACTGAGGCTAGCTGCAGCCATTTTAACTGTGGGAAGCTGAATCTGCTGCCTGTTCACTGGATTTACACAGACACAAAGAGGATACCTCCAGCCCTGCAGCTCTCATTGGCCCTCTTATAACTCATCCCCCCTGCCTTCCTGGCAAACTCTCATGAGAGTGAGAGAGAGCGCTGCGTATGATGTCATAAGCCTAGGCTTTTTACCAAACAAGAAAGAGGAAGTGGGCTATATAAGGCAGTGTTTCTCAACGTCAGTCCTCAAGGCGCCCCAACAGATCATGTTTTCAGGCTTTTCATTATTTTGCACAGGTGATTTAATCTGTTTCATTGCCTTAGTGATTACCACAGCCATTTCATCTGAGGGAAATCCTGAAAACATGACCTGTTGGTGCGCCTTGAGGACTGGAGTTGAGAAACACTGGTATAAGGTATATACTGGCAGAAAAAAAAATGTTTTACTATCCAAAGTTAAAACAACAAGGGCAGAAGATTGAAAGATGGAATTTATAGATGGAAATTTATAAAAATTACTAAAGGTCCGCTTTAATTTTTTAAAAAAATTATAGCAGTGTATTAGGTCAAACTGTTAAACACCATGGAACCTTGTTAGTTAAATTATGAATATGATTTGGTCCAGTGTTGCGGCTTAGAAGCTGATACATGAATTTCTTTCCTTTTTCCCCAGTTTATTCCTTTGATCTTATCCGTCCACCATGCACTAAGTATACCCCCTGGACTTGTGAATGCCTGCATGTTGTTTATGTCTTCTGTTCTTTAGGCTTCATTAGATGGATTATTGCTTTTCAGTGGCTATATATCTCTGTTGTGTTTGGGACATCTGGTGCATTGTCCTCCACTTATTATTTCTTGTGTCTGTTCCCCACTGATAACCTATATTTTCCTGTGTGATATCAAGGTATCAGGTTTAATTTATAGACATTTTAACCTGCTTCAGATATTTCAATAACAAGCTTCATATTTTAACATTATATATTCAGGGTTATTTACGAAAGGCAAATCCACTTTGCACTACAAGTGCACTTGGAAGTGCAGTCGCTGTAGATCTGAGGGGAAGATCTGAAATGAGGGGAAGCTCTGCTGATTTTATCATCCAATCATGTGCAAGCTAAAATGCAGTTTTTTATTTTCCTTGCATGTCCCCCTCAGATCTACAGAGACTGCACTTCTAAGTGCACTTGCAGTGCAAAGTGTATTTGCCTTTCGTAAATAGCCCCCATTGTGTATTGTAATACTATCCTAGAAATTTACAAATTTACAACAACATCCTAACAGCTTAATCTTCTGTGGCATGTTTCTGGAAGGACACTACTGCAAAGGTAATAAACGAAAATTACCCCCAAGGATCGGGTGGTTTAGGGATTTGAAGAAGATCCAGGCAGGAGTTATCCTTTTTCCCTCCCTCATTTAGTCTTCTCTTTACAAATAAGCTTACAAAGAGTCTGTGAGTTTGATTTACTAAAGGGAAAAAGACTGTGCACTTTGCAAAGAGCTTAGTAAAATGAGCAGAAACTCTGCTGACTTCCATCATCCAATCATGTGCAGCAAAAATGCTCTTTTTTAAAAAATTTCCTTGCATGTGTTTGGGTATTCTTTGAAAGGTGAAGCCTTAGCTCATTTACTAAGCTCTGGAGCAACTGCGCTTACAGAGGGCAACTTTTTGCCTTTTGTAAATCAACCCCTATGAGTACTACTTCAGAGCGGCATTTTTTTTTAAAGTGATCTTTGCCATTGCAAAAATATTTATTTTGTGATGTGGATTAAAGTACAATACAACTACAGCAGGGTTTTTTTTGTGCAATTAAAATGGGCTGGAGAGTTAAGGTTCATGAACTAGAATAACAGGTAAAAGCCTGGACACCTAAAATATATTGGTAATTTTTTTTTTAGATGGAGCCCTCAGCATGGTGAGTTAATCATCATAGCGGAATTCCTTATTAAAGTGGAACTGAAACAAAAGTCTCTTAGTAAATATGCATGCTGGTAACATCACCAGCAGAAAACTCATTTCTTATGACTCTCTGGGTTGACCTATGGATGACACAAACCCAGTGCGTGTGCACAATTTCTTAGCTATCCGTAGGAACAGTGAAAGTCAATACTTCACTGGCATATCCTTGATGAAGATAAGGAATTTCTCTGACCCCATGTCTTTGAGGAGCTCATGCCTGCTATTGGCAACAAAGTTGAATGACTTGTCTTTAAAACCTCGTATACACGATCGGATTTTCTGATGGGAAATGTGTGATGACAGGCTGTTGGCGGAAAATCAGACCATGTGTATGCTCCATTAGACAATTGTTGACGGATTTTCCTCGGACAAATGTTGGATAGCAGGTTTTAAAATTTTTCACGGACAAATGTCTGTTGTCGGATTTTCCGAGCGTGTGTACACAAGTCTGTCGGACAAAAGTCCAAAGTACAAACGTGCATGCTCGGAAGCAAGGATGAGCCAGAAGAGGTCGGTCTTGTAAACTAGCATTCGTAATGGAGAATTAACATTCGTGACGTGGCAAATTATGAAATCTCAAAATACAGCGCACATTCTCTTCTTCTTTAATGGGATAATAATGAAGCTGCTTTGCTGGTGATACTGATGGAGTTATTGCAAACAAATTTTCAAAGGCTTTTTTTTTTTTCTAGTGATATCAAGAATAATATTATTATGCTTTTTAATTTTTTGGGGGCAAGTTACCACAACACCATTATCCCGTAGTTTTTAAGATCAAAGATACAACTATGTTGGTGTCCCTTGTCAATTTTACATTGTATTTTTTTAAATGTAACTGCCTACTCCCAAACTGTCATTTGAAGTAAAACACATAGCCAAGTATTATTCTCCACAAATTTTTTTATTGTGCATTAAAAAAAGAAAACAAATAAAATTAGACATGCTATCTGCCAATAGAACTTAACCAAAAAGTGCATTCTATGCATCCACAAAATATAGAGAATATACCAAATCAAATCATTATTCAACCAAAAAACTAATGTCAAAGCAATAACTCCAAAGCCAATAATAAATAACACGATATCTTCTCCGATTCCGCAACATGTCTGGTTGACGAACGGCCGTTCAGAAAAAAAACTTAAAAGCGTGAACTGAAAAGTGCAAAATGAAAAGTGCGAATCAACACTCACCAAACTTCTGCTAACACGAAATTAGCAGAAGGAGCCCAAAGAGTGGCGTTAAAGAGCTGAAAAACAACGTGGTACGTCACTACGTTCATATTTGTTGGCCGACAATTCCTTGCCGTTTGCATGCAAGACAAGTTTGGGCCAACGCCCTTTGGACAACAGTCCACGGTTTTGTTGGCCAACAATCCAATCGTGTGTATGAGGCTTTAGACTTAAATCCCAACATAAGCCTTTTTTACCTCAGCCCTCCAGTAACCCCTTCAATCCTCAGAGCCCAAACATGTATTTTTTTTTACCCTTTTCAGATGCCAAATTATGCACATGGCCCTCGTCCTCTCTTTTCATTGGTGGTTAGCCCTTTATGAAGCAGTGAGCAATGTTGTCTCTGCACTACTACACTAAGAGCAGTGCGCCAAGGTGATGCCCCATCAGGGTTTGAATAAAACTGAGGAGGACATCTTATGGCAGAAAGAAATTACTATGGGGAACAGCTCCAGAAAGAGGGTAAATATTCACATAACCATAAAGGCCAATTTTTCATATACAGTATTATGAATAAACGCACCATAGAAAAATCAACTTATATATTTTGGACAAACCATACTTAATCACACCGATATATTATAAAATAATATTGGTTCCTTAACCACTTGACCACTGGGCACTTAAACCCCCTTCCTAACCAGACCAATTTTCAGCTTTCGGTGCTCTCACATTTTGAATGACAATTACTCAGTCATACAACACTGTACCCATATGAATTTTTTGTCCTTTTTTTCACACAAATAGAGCTTTCTTTTGGTAGTATTTAATCACCGTTGGGTTTTTTATTTTTTGTGCTATAAAAGAAAAAAGACTGAAAATTTGGTAAAAAAAATGAATTTTTCTTTGTTTCTGTTATAAAATTTAGCAAATTAGTAATTTTTCTTCATAAATTTTGGCCAAAATTTATACTGCTACATATCTTTGGTAAAAATAAGCACAACTTGGTGTATATTATTTGGTCTTTGTGAATGTTATAGAGTCCAAAAGCTATGGTGCCAATATCTGAAAATTGATCACACCTGAAGTACTGACGGCCTATCTCATTTCTTGAGACCCTAACATGCCAGAAAAGTACAAATACCCCCCAAATGACCCCCTTTTGGAAAGAAGGCATTCCAAGGTATTTGAAAAGATGCATGGTGAGTTTTTTTGAAATTGTCATCTTTTCCCACAATTCTTTGCAAAATCAAGATTTTTTTTTTACTTTTTTTTTTCACAAAATTGTCATATTAGAAGGTTATTTCCCACACACAGCATATGCATACAACAAATTACACCCCAAAACACATTCTGCTATTACTCCCAAGTATGGCGATACCACATGTGTGAGACTTTTACACAGCCTGGCCACATACAGAGGCCCAACATGCAGGGAGCACCTCCAGGCGTTCTGGAGCACCCAGGCCAATATTTTTCTCCTACATGTAAAAATAATCATTTATTTGCTAGAAAATTACATAGAACCCCAAAACATTATATATATATATTTTTTTTAGCAAAGACCCTAGAGAATACAATGGCAGTTGTTGCAACTTTTTATCTTGCACGGTATTTGCGCAGCAATTTTTCAAACGCGTTTTTTTGGGAAAAAAAACAGTTTTGTGCTTTAAAAAAAAACAAAACAGTAAAGTTAGCCCAATGTTTTTGCATAATGTGAAAGATGAAGTTACGCCGAGTAAATAGATACCTAACATGTCACCCTTCAAAATGGCACACGCTCGTGGAATGGTGCCAAACTTCGCTACTTAAAAATCTCCATAGGTGACGCTTTAAAAATTTTTACTGGTTACATGTTTTGAGTTACAGAGGAGATCTAGGGCCAAAATTACTCCAACGTTCGCAGTGATATCTCACATGTGTGGTTTGAACACCGTTTTCATATGTGGGCGGGACTTACGTATGTGTTCGCTTCTGCATGCGAACACAGGGACAGGGGCGCTTTAAATTTTTATTTTTTTTTTATTGTTCATTTTACTTTATTTATTTTAGTTTGACACTTTTTTCCCCAAAAAAATTTTTGATCACTTTTATTTCTATTACAAGGAATGTAAACATCCTTGTAATAGGAATATGGCATGACAGGTCCTCCTTACAGTGAGATATAGGGTCAATAAGACCCCACATCTCACCTATAGGCTGGGAAGCCTTAAATAAAAAAAAAGGATCCTGGCTTCGATCGTAGCGGTGAGCCGGTAGAAGCACCGGAGGGTGGCAGGAAGGGGGGGGGTCCCCTCTTGCCTCCCATAAGAACGATCAAGCAGTGGAACAACCACTATGATCATTCTTATGGTGTAGGAAATCGCCGGCTGAAAAAGCTGATATCTGAATGATACCTGTAGCTGCAGGCATCATTCAGATATCCCCGCTCAAATTCAAGGACGTCATATGACGGCGGGCGGGAACTGGTTAAAAATTGTGGGGTATTGCGGGGTATTGCAGAGTATTGCGGGGTATTGCAGAGTATTGTGGGGTATTGCAGGGTATATTGCAGGGTATATTGCATTGCAGAGTATTGCAGGGTATATTGCAGAGTATTGCCGGGTATATTGCATAGTGCTGCAGGGTATATTGCAGAGTATTGCAGGGTATATTGCAGAGTATTGCTGGGCATATTGCAGAGTATTGCTGGGCATATTGCAGAGTATTGCTGGGCATATTGCAGAGTATTGCTGGGTATATTGCAGAGTAGTGCAGGGTATATTGCAGAGTAGTGCAGGGTATATTGCAGAGTAGTGCAGGGTATATTGCAGAGTATTGCAGGGATGGCTGAGCATGGAGGGATGGATGGATGTGACTGTATTTGTCACTGAGCAGCACCGCTGTGGGCTGCATGTGTAGTGCCCACAGCTGTGCTGCCATCCGATCCCTCCCCCTCTCCCCTCGCACTGTACCGATCGGTACAGAGAGGGGAGGGAGGAACCAGCGTCATGACATGACGCCGGTTTGTTGACATGTGATCGCTCCGTCATTTGACGGAGCGATCACATGGTAAACGGCCGCGATCAGCGGCCGTTTACCGTGATCCGCGAGGACCTGTCGGTCACGGAAGTTCTCGGGTGCGCGCCTCAGGGGGCGCGCGAGAGCAGGATTCTGGGATGACCTCCACCCAGAACTAGCCGACCGCGCTGCTGCCGTCTTTCGGCTATGGCCCAGTCGGCAAGTGGTTAAAAAGCAACTCTCCAGGCAAACTTTTTTTTAGTGTAGAGAAGAGTCATATTTTTATTGCCCTTTGTCAACATGGGGAGACTTCATTTCGTTTTATGTCCAGGTGCAGGGAAATTGAGAAATTCTTCCCACCAGAATCAATGATGGCAACAATTACCCAACTGGGGTTTTCACCCTTTCCCAATGTGCCTTAAAAAATATTTTATTATTGTCTGTGCCTGAAATGGAGTGGCTTGGGTTGCGTTTGTTGTTGAAAATGCACAGACAGGGAAGATAAAAGCATGGAAAGATGTTTTAAATGCCTACCTGCTTCTTTTTCTTAAGTGTTTTTTTTATTGACTTGCAATCTGCCTTGGACCCCTTTCACACTGGGGCAGTTGCCTGCAAACCGACCTGAAACAGCCGCTGCTGTATCTCCAATGTGAAAGCCCCGAGGGCTTTCACACTGGAGTGGTGCGCTAGCAGGACGGGAAAAAAAGTCCCGCTAGCAGCATCTTCGGAGCGGTTTATATACCGCTCCTTCACCACTCCTGCCCATTGGAATCAATGAGGTAGCGCAGCTATATCGCCGGCTGTGGTTTTTAACCCTTTCTCGCCTGCTAGTGGGGGATAAAATTGCCCCGCTAGCGGCCGAATACCACCGCTAAAATGCTGCTGATAATATCGGCGCTTTACCGTCGATGCACCTCCCGCCCCAGTGTGAAAGAGGCCTTAGAAAAAATAAAATACAATTTGACTACTCCAGAAAGTCAATTTCCTAGCACAACCCCTCCCTCTCTGCATGTCAGATGGGTTGATTTACTAAAACTGGAGAGTGCAAAATCTGGGGCAGCTGTGCATGGTATCCAATCAGCTTCCAATGTTTTATTGTCAAATCTGAATTGAACAATCTGAAGTTAGAAGCTGATTGGCTACCATGCACAGCTGCACCAGATTTTGCACTCTCTACTTTTAGTAAATCAACCCCATAGTCTTCTCCTCTTCTAAGAGTGTCTAATTGCTTTCAGAGCTGACCCAGTATTTCTGCCCCACCTCTCTCCTCCCTACAGAACATTTTATGTAGTTGGAAGGAATGAAGAGAAATACTATAGAGTGTCACTTACAGAAAACAAAAAGAGTTCTGAAGCGCTAAAACTGGCAGTCATTAGAAACTTTTGTCATGTCATAACAATTATGCAAGGAATAGCTGGACACTAGTGCAGCTGCAAACTTCTGGAAGAAAAGTAGACAACAAAAATAAACAAAAATGCAGCGCTCAATGGGACCAGTAGTAAAGAACTATTGCTGATGGTATAATCAATAAAGTTAATTTATTGGATGCATGCTGAGATTTGAAATTAAAAACAACTGTCAATGAAAAAATGAGATGATAAAATTATTAGACTTCATAAGCACAACTCATTATCATGGCTGAAGTAATCTGAAAATTAGTATATACGATACCACCATGACTTCCAGATGACAAGGGGTTAATGTCAGCAAGTGTGCTCCAAGCTCCGATCCTAATTGTCAGACCCAATGGCTTAATGTGCAGGGAGAAAAATATAGGTGGAGAGACACCGCTCTCTAAGGTGCACTTAGTGGCTGTATTCCGAATATCTATATATAGCCTAGTTTCCTGGTACTCCTTGTTTCCGGCTCTGACCCTGCCTCCCGGCTTCCGGATTCAGTGCGCACCATCCAAAGCGCCCTCCAGCACGCCAGGTTCCAACCAGCCTGATCAGCCAGCTTGACCGAGGTCGTTCAGAGGCGCGATCTACAATACACCTCCTGGATCACAGAGAGTCTGATATCCGGAATACAGCCACTAAGTGCACCTTAGAGAGCGGTGTCTCTCCACCTCTATTTTTCTCCCTGCACATTGAGCCATTGGGTCTGACAATTCGGTTCGGAGCTTGGAGCACACTTGCTGACATTAACCCCTTGTCATCTGGAAGTCATGGTGGTATCGTATATACTAATTTTCGGATTACTTCAACCATGATGATGCGTTGTGCTTATGAAGTCTAATAATTTTATCATCTCATTTTTTCATTGACAGTTGTTTTTAATTTCAAATCTCAGGATGCATCCAATAAATGAACTCTATTGAATATACCATCAGCAATAGTTCTTTACTACTGGTCCCATTGAGCGCTGCATTTTTGTTTATTTTTATAGAGTGTCATTGAATGACAGCTCTGAGTCTGCTGGGGCTGCTGGCAATATGTCCACTTACACAATTTACATGCTTTTATTGGTAAATATGCTACGTGAAGATTTTTGTTCAAATGAATAATCTAGCAACAGAGTCTTATAAATTAATTGAGATATGTAACAGCAAATCCAATCTGCAATGTCTACAGACGGATCATATGGTTTTCTGGAAACTCACCACTCTGAGAACAACAATCACACATCACATGTGAGCGTTGCACTGCTCGGGAGTATGTGTCATCACTCTGGGCTTTTCCAATTGCTAATTAATTGTAAAGTCCAAATGTTTGAGAATGGTTTAAAGGTGATTACAATGGTTAAGTCATATTTTTTAATCCTTTTTCAGGTTTACGCATTCCAAAACCAGGGGGCAAAAACAGGCCAGACCATAGCATTGTGCCCTCCCCATGTTAAAGACATGTGGCCTAGTATGGTTCAGGAGGGGGCTGAATGCTCACTGCCCTCCCCTTTACTGGCCAGCTAGGCTGTATGCCAAGCATTATTTTTTCTTCTTTGTTAGGGGTTCCCACTTAAAGACCATACCAGACCATCATTGAGGTTAAGGGTCTGGTTTAGATTTTGGAGGGGGGCCCATTGGTTGTTTTTTGCATTTGGATAACAGTTTGGTATAGATGCTGAGGGTTGAGGGATCTCTACCTGTCACTTTTTTTTTTTTTACAAACAGAACAAATCAGCCAGAAAATGTAATTTGGTGGCAATGCTACACAGGGCCTGTGCTACCATAAGCCAGCTTAGGCAGCTGCCTTATGGTGCCAGGAAGGGGGGCGTAAAATACCCAGCTGCTTGCATGGGTGGGGAGCTGGCTCCTCTCCTTTCATCACTCAGCACTCCAGCCCCGGTGTTAAGGTCAGATCTGAGTCCTGCCCGTCTGAGTCAGCTAGCAAGTCTGCAGCGTTAGATTCCCACACCCTCAATGGCTGCTAGGACCGCCAGCGTCCTAACAACCAGTTGCGTCACTTGTGCGCCCTGCCCTTTTCATTAAGTTCCCCTGCCCAGCTCCTGCCCCTGCAGTATGCTTCCTCTTCAAGCTCCCACCCCCTGCCTGCTGCAAGGACTTATCTATGGGGTCACTCTGATGGGGGCATCTTCTCTCTGATGGGATCCCTCTGAGGGGATACCTGCTCTCTGATGGGGACACTCTGAAGGGATACTTGATCCATGGGGACACCTGCTCTCTGATAGGGACACTCTGATGGTGGATGCCTGCTCTATAGGGTCACTCTGATGGGGATACCTGCTCTATGGGGTGACTCTGATGGGGACACCTGCTATCTGATGGGGACACTCTGCTGGGGACACCTGCTCTATGGGATTACTCTGATGGGGATACATGCTCTATGGGTCACTCTGAGGGGATACCTGCTCCATGGGGACACTCTGATGGGAACACCTGCTTTATGGGGTCACACTGAGGGAATACGTGCCCCATAGGGACACCTGATCTCTGATGGGGTCACTCTGATGGGGACACCTGCTCTATGGGGTCACTCTGAGGGGATATCTGCTCCATCGGGACACTCTGATGGGGAAACCTGCTCTTTAAAGGGTCACTCTGATGGGGACACCTGCTTTATGGGGTCACACTGAGTGAATACCTGCCCCATAGGGACACCTGCTTGCTGATGGGGTCACTCTGCTGGGGACACCTGCTCTATGGGATCACTCTGATGGGGAAACCTGCTCTATGGGGTCACTCTGGTGGGAACACCTGCTCTCTGATGGGGAAACCTGCTTTATGGGGTCACACTGAGGGAATACGTGCCCCATAGGGACACCTGATCTCTGATGGGGTCACTCTGATGGGGACATCTGCTCTATGGGATCACTCTGAGGGGATACCTGCTCCATGGGGACACTCTGATGGGGAAACCTGCTCTTTAAAGGGTCACTCTGATGGGGACACCTGCTTTATGGGGTCACACTGAGGGAATACCTGCCCCATAGGGACACCTGCTTGCTGATGGGGTCACTCTGATGGGGACACCTGTTCTATGGGGTCACTCTGAGGGGATACCTGCTCTCTGATGGGGTCACTCTGATGTGGACACCTGCTTTATTGGGTCACTCTGATGGGGACACCTGCTTTATGGGGTCACTCTGAGGGAATACCTGCTCTATGGGGACACTCTGATGGGAAACCTGGTCTCTGATGGGGTCACTCTGATGTGGACACCGGCCTTATTGTGTCACTCTGATGGGGACACCTGCTTTATGGGCTCACTCTGAGGGAATACCTGCTCCATAGGGACACTTGCTCTCTGATAGGGTCACTCTGATAGGGACACCTGCTTTCTGATGGGGTCACTCTGATTTGGACACCTGATGGAAGGGGACACACTGATGGGGACACCTGCTCTTAGGGTCATGCTGATGGAGACACCTGCTCTAAGGGGTCACTCTGATGGGGACATCAGCTCTCTGATGAGGTCACTCTGATTGGGACACCTGCTCTATGGGGTTACTCTGATGGGGACACCTGCTCTCTAAATGGGTCACTCTGAAGGGGACATCTGCTCTCTGATTGGGTCACTCTAATGGGGATACCTGCTCTCTGATTGGGTCACTCTGATTGGGACACCTGATGGAAGGGGGACTCTAAAGGTGACACCTGCTCTCTGATTGGGGCACCTGATGGAAGGGGGCACTCTGATGGGGACACCTGCTCTATGGAGTCACTCTGATGGGGACACCTGCTGTATGGGGGCACTCTGATGGGGACACCAGATCTATAGTGGCACTCTGATGGGGAACTGTGATGGGGACACCTGATCTATGGGGCAACATTAATGGGGACACCATATGTAAAGAGGCACTCTGATGTGGACACCTGATGTAAAGGGGCTCCCTGATGAGGGATCTGATGTAAAATGGGATTCTGAAGGGGATAATTATCATTCATTTTTTTGTAAATTGTACATGTCTAGTTTTTTGATAGACATACAATGATTACAATCTTTCTGTGTCGTAGCACAAAACTTGAGATTCGGACCTCGGCTAGAAGAAAGTTTTAGTGACCGGACCTCCTTGAATTTTAATTCAATACCCCTGCTCTAAGCATCAAAACCACTATAGCTTAGTGGAGCACAAATAAAGTGTATGCCATATGGGGTTGGGAGGTTGCATTGTGGAGGGGAGGAGGGTGGCAGGAGGATGGTTGGGGAAGGGAGCACCAAAATGCACCTTCACCTGAGTAGACAAAACTCCTTGCACCGGCCCTGATACTACAGATGCACCACTTCACATGTGGGTTTAAGGCACCCCCATAGCATAAGCATATTATTTAAAGAAATTGTGTTTTTTTTTAACTTTGGCCCTTAAGCCTTTTATAAAGACTCACTATCCACTAAACAGTATTTATTAAAACATTTTTTTGCATTGGTCTTAACAAAAGCTTGCAAATTGGAATTGAAAATGGGGTTTGGGTGCTATGTTTGGGGTTTATTGATTTTAAAAGTGTCCAGTGAACTTTGGCTTTGTTTGCTTATCACAACACAGGATTGGAGGGGAATTCTTCCAATGGGGACACCGGTTTGCACTTTTCCTCACTTTTAGGAGATTTAAACTCAATTCCTGTGTCTTCAGAAGAGAAAATTAAGTGAAATCTTGACAATGGGACACAGGCAGACAAAAAAAAAAGAAGTAAAAATAACAGAGGTTCTAACGATAATTTACACTATCCAAAACAGCCAACAATAATGAATTAATGTAGAAAACACATTTATAGAATAATTTAGAAAACACATATTCTTTATGATGTGTGCACTTTTTTCAATAAAAAAATTAATTTGCTTTTCAAAAATATGAGAACTCCCTGAAAGGCACTGGTGACGTAGCCCTCCCAGGAGGCAGCCGGGACGCACTGGCTACATCACCGATACCTTGGGAAAGGCACAAGTGAAAATAAAGAATTAACAAGTTTACATAAATTACAGCAGTTTTTATTATGAGTGTTATGTGTTTACTAATGAGCTTGCAAAGTGTGATGTAAATGTGCCTTCAATGTTTTGAGGGAAAGATCAACTTTAAAGAACTGAAGTTGTTTTATAATTCATCTTTTAATCGCTAAGAAAACTAAGTCCAAAGCTCACAAATGGCTTTTCTATGGAGCTTTTATCTGTTCTGCAACTTTAAAGATGGACTATATAGATCTGAGAATATGAAGTGCTGGGCATTTACAAAAAAAATACTAGTTCATCTAATTTATGCAGAGGATGAAAGCTTTGTATCTGTTTATTGGGCATGCGAATGGACTGGGTAAACTGTTCATATCTGTATTTATGGCATCAAAGCAGTATACTAAGTGTAGCACTACTGCCACTACAAATTTGCCCAGGTTCTTTTACCCATTGACTCAGAAAGCAGTTCTTTTTGGTGTTTTTTTTTTTTGGGAAACTTGGATAGGGTTGGGGATCTGAGTGGGATATTCCAAAAAGAACTATGTATAAAGTGAGAACAGTAAACTTCCTTCTGCAGAACTGTAAGCAAAGTCTTTGTAAAAGCAGACTGTGGACTTGGCTCTTTAGTAGTAGTAACTAAGGCACAGAAGCCTCCTCTTTTGAGCAATTAGAGCAGAGTCCCTTTATGAAGAACTCGATAGACTGAGCTCTTCAGGACACCAGCTGATGTCCCCTTTATACACATACAGCTGACTGTCTATTACAGGGGTCTCCAAACTTTCAAAATAAAGGGCCAGTTCACTGTCCTTCAGACTTTAGGGGGGCTGGACTGTGCCTAGAGGGAGGAAATAATGCCTGATCTTTGGTATTAGGGGGAATAATAGTTGGTGTTATTGGTAAGAATAGTGCCCTGTTGTTGTTGTCAGTGAAAGGAGTAATGCCCCATTGTTTGTGTCAGTGGCAGGAATTATGCCCCATTCATCCTCAGACACAGTCCTGGTGTATGTTGAAAGGATGATCCGCAGCAGCCCCGGGAATTCTGATGCCAGGTCCATATCTCCGCTGGGGTGACTGAAGTCTGCTATCCTGATCTTGGATCCAGGTGGAGGTTTAGATTTCCCAGACTGCAGGAAGCTTTCCCGCTGCTTGCCACCAATGTCACGGAACGTCCCACACTCCGCTTGAGTGCTTCCGTCAGCATACCGCTTCCTAAGTTCTGGAACACGAGTCCAATGGATCTGGCTATAGGAACCCCAAGAACTAGACAACACCAGTCTTGGAGTACATCAGGACTAACTTTTTATTTGAGATCTCACACACATTTATACAGCAGGGATGAGTCAAAGCTAACCTAATTAACATGAGCTAATTTACTACAAAATGTACCCAGACCAGATGACAGACTTGTGGGCACCGAGCTTCACACATTAATATAAACACAATAGCTGGAGCTAATTACAATTAACAATACAAACAACAATCTACCCCCTCCTCAGCCTAGACCATTCGTCTCCTAGCCAGTGCTGGAGGCTAATGTGATCAGCTCTCTCAATTAACATAAACACAGGTAGTTGGAGTTGATGACACCAGCATCTCCTCACAGGATGTGTCCCAACAGAATGAATCAGTCTTATCAGCAGGGGGCTGCTGGAGGAACCTCCCCTCCCTCTTCAGGGACACAGATCCACAGCAAGGAGTCCCCAACAGAATCAAACAACAAACAATATATACATATATACTTGACTGAGTCCGATTAGTACAGTTCAGACCGGACCTCCAATTCACCCCACAAAGAGCACCGTTCCATTGAAAATCCAGGGCCCATAATCAAAAGGCAACAGGCTTGCATTCAGTCCTCTCCAACAGCCTCTGTCCCGGCTAGGTCTGTGACAGTCCCCTTTATACACATACAGCTGACTATCTATTACAGGGGTCTCCAAACTTTCAAAATAAAGGGCCAGTTCACTGTCCTTCAGACTTTAGGGGGGCTGGACTGTGCCTAGAGGGAGGAAATAATGCCTGATCTTTGGTATTAGGGGGAATAATAGTTGGTGTTATTGGTAAGAATAGTGCCCTGTTGTTGTTGTCAGTGAAAGGAGTAATGCCCCATTGTTTGTGTCAGTGGCAGGAATTATGCCCCATTGTTGGTGCCAGTGGCAGGAATGATGCCTCAAGGGCCCAATAAAGCCAAGCAAGGGGCTGCATCCAGCCCTAGGGCACTGCTCTAGCATCAGAGCAGTGGCAGCAGCCCACAGTCTCTAAGGTCCCTCTCAGCAGTCTGTACTCACAAAATGTCCTTGAAAGTTGGTTGCCCTCTTCCAAAATGATACCAGACTAGATATTCATACAACCTTGCCTCAATCAGCTCTCTGCAAGTTCAGCAAAGCAGGCCCCCACCTGAGTCCTCAGCACCTTGCAAGCACATGCCAGGAAATCCTAAGGGGGCAAGCACCCCCCCCCCCCCCTTGTGGCTGTGTCACTCTCCTACAGGAAAAGACCTCAAAAGCTCTGTGTCTCAGAGTATTTACAGACTCCCAGCAGCTATCTGGGCCATCCTCCCAGGGATTGGCCATTGCTATATAAATATTTATGCTGCCCATTTGCCTTGCTCCACACCTATGTTCCAGAGAGATCCACAGTTCTCTAGAAAGCAGAGAGAGCATTTAAACCTGCAGCAGGTGAAATACCCAACAGGCAAGAACAATCAACACAGCTTCACAGATTACAGTGAGCACAACTAAATTAGCCTAACAAAACAGCTGCCCCACTGGATACAGTGAATCAGAACTAAATTGGCCTAATCCTAGCACAAATCTAGAAGGGTGATACATATTTCCTACAAATATTTCCACAAGTGCTTCTTCAAGTACAGTCAAAGTTAATATTGAAAGATTTTAAATGGAAAGACCCAAACCTATCAAAAATGTTTCCATGTCTAGACTACGTATCAGAACTGATTCATCCATCTAAGACATTGATCTTGTTCTTGTGTAATTTCCAACCTGTATAAATAAATGTCCTGAATCTCTGTGAAGAGGAAATTTGTATCTAGAGTAGAGAATTTGGTAATGATACAGAATCAATGTGACCAAGGGGGTTAAATTGATCAGACAAAAAAAATTGAAATTTTCATTATTTATTAGTAATGTTTTCATTTTTTTCATTACTGATTTATATAGCACCGTCATCGTCCATGGGGCTGTACAAAGGGTTTAATTCAGATAATACAAATGCATAAAATGTTAAAATGAGAAGTAAACACACTTGGATGTCAATATTTACAAAGCAATAACATACATTATACAATAAGGACAATTTATAAAGCAAATTAGTGACACAATCTGTGAAAATCCAGCTGACTCAAGTGTTGTGCCTGTGCACTACCTCCATATAAAACCCAGCACACTGCCCTTTCATGTGTACGCAGCAGGGCCAGCACAGAGGCGGGTGGAGACAAAGAGGTGCAGGCACTAGCAAAGAGTAGATGGGTGACAGTCAGGAAGGGTAGAGGGGGAAGTGCCAGGGAGGCGGATCCAGGACTGGAGCATCCCAATAAGTACGCTCCATTGAGTGACATTGGTGAAACCAGTCAGGGACCAGCACTGCTGGAGCTGAGGAACTCTCCTAGCTGCCGGGGGAAGAACTCCTCCAGTGAGAGTGGGGGGGGCAGCGAAGGGAAAGGAAAGACAGATTCTGGTGGTAGGGGACTCAGTTCTTAGAAGGACAGAGAGGGCAATCTGTAACCAAGACCTGAAGCGCCGAACAGTATGTTGTCTACCGGGCGCTCGGGTTCGGCACATCACGGATCTTGTGGACAGATTACTGGGAGGGGCTGGGGAAGACCCAGCTGTCATGGTGCACGTTGGCACCAATGACAAAGTCAGAGGCAGATGGAGTGTCCTAAAGAACGATTTTAGGGACTTAGGAGCTAAATTGAGGAAAAGGACCTCCAAGCTAGTATTCTCAGGAATACTACCGATACATCGAGCCACACCAGAAAGGCAGAGGGAGATTAGGGAAGTAAACAAGTGGCTGAAGAGCTGGTGTAGTAAGGAGGGGTTTGGGTTCCTTGAGGACTGGGCCAACTTCTCAGTCGATAACTATATAACAGTACTATAGAAGGGACGGACTGCACCTAAATGAGGAGGGTGCAGATCTGCTGAGAATGAAGATGGCCAAAAAGTTAGAGGGGTTTTTAAACTATGCGATGGGAGGGTCCAGAGGTAGAGATAGTCAGCGCGGAAGATATACCAGAGGGTAGTATTGGGGGCATTAGTGGTAGGTTAGCCAAAGCACAAAAACACAAGGTAAGTATAGTAGCAAGTCCTAGTTGCAATCTGGAAACACCCAATACAAGGACAATATGCGACCGGTCTAAACTATGTGGCATGTTCACCAATGCCAGGAGCATGGCGGACAAGATGGGTGAACTAGAGATACTGTTGTACGAGGAGGATTTGGATTTTGTGGGAATTTCAGAGACCTGGTTCAACAGCTCTCATGATTGGCTGGCAAACATTCAAGGGTATACCCTTTACCGCGAGGATAGAGAGGGAAAAAAAGGGGGAGGGGTATGCCTATATATCAAGAATAATGTACAAGTGAATGTGAGAGATGACATCACTGAGGGAGCTAGGGAGGAGGTGGAATCCTTATGGGTAGAGCTCCAAAGGGATGAAGCTAAGGGGAAAATAATACTAGGAGTATGCTATAGGCCCCCTAACCTGAGGGAGGAAGTGGAGACAGATCTCCTATCATAATTTGGATTAGCAGCAAGGATGGGAAGTGTTATCATAATGGGGGATTTTAATTATCCAGACATAGACTGGCCGGAGGGAACCACGCATTTATTTAAACCTCGCCAGTTCCTTAATGTCTTGCAGGACAATCTTATGGGTCAGGTGGTAGACGCACCAACTAGAAATAAAACATTACTGGATCTACTGATTACCAACAATACAGACCTGATCACAGATGTGGAAATACGGGGCAATTTAGGTAACAGCGATCACAGGTCAATTAGTTTCAGTATAAATCACACAAATAGGAAACATAAAGGGAATACAAAGACACTGAATTTCAAAAGAGCCAACTTCCCTAAACTACAAACCTTGCTAAAAGGCATAAATTGGGATAAAATATTAGGAACAAAGAATACGGAGGAGAGATGGGTTTGCTTTAAGAGCATATTAAATAAGACCATTAGCCAATGTATCCCATTGGGTAATAAATTTAAAAGAGCGAACAAAAGCCCTGGATGGCTTAACTCCAATGTTAAAATGCATATAAAAGCAAAGGAGAAGGCCTTCAAAAAATACAAGGTTGAGGGATCATCATCAGCATTCAGACTTTATAAAGAATGCAACAAGAAATGTAAGGGTGCAATTAGGACGGCTAAGATAGAACATGAAAGACACATAGCGGAGGAGAGCAAAAAAAATCCCAAGAAATTCTTTAAGTATGTAAACAGTAAAAAAGGGAGGACAGACCATATTGGCCCCATAAAGAATGACGAAGGACATCTGGTTACAAAGGATGGGGAGATGGCGAAGGTATTGAATTTATTCTTCTCCCCAGTCTTCACGAGAGAATCGGGGGGCTTCAGTAACCAAAACTGCAGTGTTTATCCTCATGACACAACATAGGAAGCACCTCCATGGTTGACAGAGGACAGAATTAAAATTAGACTTGAGAAACTTAACATTAATAAATCACCGGGACCAGATGGCTTGCATCTGAGGGTACTTAGGGAACTCAGTCAAGTGATTGCCAGATCGTTGTTCCTAATTTTTTTTTTTAATTAGGAACAAGTTTATTCACATGTAGGACATACAGGTATATTATGTTTAACATATATCAACATGAATACGGTGTACAATATATCAATGTAGAGGTTATATTCACATTATACTCTATGTTTGCTATATTATTATAACATCTCCTATAAGGACATGGTATCAAGTACTTTGGTCACCATTCACCTTATGCATATATCTCCAACATTTAAAACAACATAACATGTATTTTGGCAGGGTGCGAAGCTTAACGAGACCTCTCTTTCCCCCTGTAATTCTCAATATTATTATTTATTCCGTACATGTGTCACTGGAGGCTAGCCATTTATCCCAAATCCGATTGTACTTGATCGGCATACCCTATGCCTATACAACACCTTTTTGTAAGGTAGTGTCTTGTTTATTTCAGCAATCCAGGTTTGGACTGTGGGGGAAATGGTCCTCATCCACTGTATGGCAATTACCTTCCTGGCACAAAAGAGAGTCTCGCAGAGGAAAGTAGCTTTTCTAATGTGGCGTCTGGGGACAATCCCAGTATGCACAGCTTGTGGTCAAGTTGTACCGGCGAGCCCATTTTGTCATGCAGGAATGTAATAATTTGTGCCCAGTAACTCTGAATATGTGGACATGACCACATCAAGTGGAAGAATGAGCACGGGTTGGCTGAACATCTTGGGAAGTTTGGGTTCTGATCTGAGCAGAATTTAACTAGCCTTGATGGTGTAAGGTAAGATTTATGAATAATATACAGCTGAGTCAGGCGGTCAGAAAGTCTAGGTGACGCTTTCTTTACATTTTCCAGTATCTCGTCCCAATCTGAATCGTCTATTGGCCCTATGTCCTCCTCCCATCTAATCTTAGCCGTGTCGATTGATTCCTGCTATTGTACGTGTGCACACAATACTATAGAGGATGGATATTAATTTGGCTGGGTCTGTGCCTGTGATCACATCTACCATTGGTAACATTTGTGTATTAGGGAATCCATCCTCAAATTGGGTATATAAAGCGTGTCTTAATTGCATATAGCTAAATAACATGTGTGTAGGTAGCTCAAATTCTTCCCTAAGTGATTGGAAACTTCTCACTCCCAGGGGCGTAATTACTTGAAATAGGAACATGATGCATTTATCAGCCCATGTTGTCGTGCCTAGTAGGCGCATCAATTCCTTCATTTGGGGGTTATGCCATAGGGGGGTATGGGAGTGGAGGAAGTCCACCCCCGTCATTTTGATTGCAATTTCCCAGATCCTTTTGTGTTGTAATAGTAGGGGGTTCCGAGCAGCCCACCCCCGTCCGCCACCCCTGCCTCTGAATATTACTTGTAGGGGGGAATAAGCAGCTTTATTTGATTTCTTACATGTTAGAGTTTGATACCTAATGTTGTCTGTTTTGTGAAGATGATAGAAATGTGAGGGTTGTGCCACTATATAGTATGCATGTAGATCTGGGAGGGCCGCTCCTCCAGAGGAGGTCGGGTTCTTGAGGGTGTTCCATGCCAGTTTATGTCTATTTGGTCCCCATATAAAGGAGTTGACAATGTGGTCTATCGTTTTAAAGATTTTTAGGGGAATAAGTACAGGTGAATTCCACATTACATACAGAAATTTGGGGAGCAGGATCATTTTAAAAAGATTGATCCTGCCCATCACCCCCAGTGGGAGTCTTGCCCAGGATTGTGTACGTGACTTTAGGTATGCGAATAGTGGTTCAATATTATTGCCGATATACTCCATGGGCTCTCTGGTGATTTGGATACCCAGGTATTTAAACAACGCCACTCTTTGTAAGGGGAGAGAAGCCGAGCTGTGTGTAGGTGATGTTATGTCTAGGGGCATAATTTGTGATTTGGACCAGTTCATGCTCAGTCCTGAGTGCTTTCCAAAATCTTCAATGGTCTGTAGGGCAGCCTGGAGAGACGGGCCAGTATCTTCTAAGTATAGGAGCATATCATCGGCGTAAAGGCTCACCGTCTCCACCAAGGTCCCCAGCCGGAGACCATGGATACCCGAGTGCATCCTAAGGGATATAGCCAAAGGTTCAGCTGCCGGGGCGTAGAGGAGTGGGGACAACGGGCACCCCTGGCGAGTTCCTCGCCCCAATGGTAAAGGTTTCGAGATCCCCCCCCATTTACCACCACTCTGGCCTCTGGTGAGAAATAAAGTAATTGTACCCATTTAATGAATCTGGGACCAAACCCAAACCCCCTCAGGCACTCCCACAGGTATCCCCACTCCACAGAGTCAAACGCTTTAGCGGCGTCTAACGCCACTACTGCCCTTTTCCCTATGTTCATATGTTCAGCTTGTATGTTCATGTATAACCGACATAGGTTCATGGCTGTGTTTTTCCTAGGCATGAACCCCGTTTGATCGGGGTGAATGAGAGATAGAATAATTTGAGATAATTCGGAGAGATTCAGGGAGGGTTTCGGACTCAAAAATATGATTGTATAAATTTAGTAGTTCGGGGACTAATACCTCGGAGTAGGCTGCATAAAAATCTAAAGGGATACCGTCATGACCAGGGGCTTTTGCTGGAGCCAAAGACGCTATCGCGGCCGCAATCTCATCCGCCGTGAGTGGGGCCTCCATTTCCTGCATCTGGAATTCAGAGATTCTAGGAAATGTTATGTTATGTAGAAATGCTTGAGTCTCTTGTGTGGTGACCCTCACTTTGGAGGAGTAGAGGTCAGCATAGTATGTACGAAATATCTTTGTTACCAACGTTGTGTCAGTTATTAATACATTATGTGAGTCTAACAGGGAGACCAAATATGCCAATAGTTTTCCGGCGCGCTCCCCTTGTTCAAACACACGCTGTTTGGAAAAAAAAGTTTTTGTTTGGCCTGTTCAAAAAGTAATTGGTCTAGATTTCGCGTTTGAAGTTTGAGTATTGATGCTTTGGCTGGTGTGGGATCTATTCTAAATTCACTTGTGTCTGAATCTAATTGTTCAGAAGCTTGTTGAATTGCGGCTTTCGACGTAGTCTTCAGCCTGTTTATACATGAGGAGAGGACTGTGCGGACGTGTAATTTAAATGCCTCCCATACCGTACCCACTGAGGCCGTACCCCTGTTAGTGCTGAAGTAGAACTGCCATTCCCCCTGAATGTCCTCCTGGTCTGTTAAAGCAGACAGCCAGAAGGGATGGAGACACCACGCGCGAGGTCCCCTACGCGGGGAAATGCGCATGGTAGCCCAGCAGGGTGCATGGTCAGACAAGGATCTAGTATGGTAACCTGAGTCTGATAGCGTTGGCAGTAGCACATCGGAAATTAATATGAAATCTGTTCGGGACATAGTGGAGTGTGTTGCCGAAAAGCATGAAAAAGCCTAGATATTTGGGTGTTTATATCGCCACGTTTTGGAAAGAAAAAATTTGTGCAGCAATTGCCCAAAACAAGTGGTACGAGGAACTTGATCACTGTGACTCAGCTGTAATCTATCTATTGTAGGGTCTATAACCACGTTAAAATCTCCTAACCAAATAGCTGGGATTGTGGGGTATTGCGCCATGTATAGCAGACCCTCAGTGACCAAGTTGGAGTTGTAAGGTGGGGGAATGTAGAAGGCCATAATCAGGTATTGTGAGCTACAAATAGTACAATTCAGAAAAATGAACCTGCCCTGGGGGTCCGTTCGCATCGATATAAGTCCAAATGGGACTGTTTTGGCAACCAGTATAGACACACCCCGCGAGTAAGAAGTGTGCGTGGCGTGATACACCCACCCTATCCATGGGCGCCTCAAAGCCAGTTGGAGCTGTCCGGTTATGTGTGTTTCAACCAATACAATTATGCCTGCACGGTAGGACTTGAGGCGTCCAAAAACTGCGGTGCGTTTAATCCTATCGCGGATTCCCCTAACGTTCCAAGTTAATACCAGTGGGGGCGATCAACCGCTGGTTATAAGCCCAACAATGAGAGTCACAGACGTTACACTTAAATACCAGTTATTCGTTGTATATGTCCAGTCTTTGGCTCTGGTGTGGTATATAGCAAGTATAGTCATCCTGAGAGATTATTGAGGTCAGCCACCAAAAAAAAGGGGAAAAAGACCCCCCCCCCCCAACCTGATGACGTCTCCTCTCACCCCTCTTCTCCCTTTTGGGAGATTGTATCGTGCATAAGCTTTTTGGGATGGGGGAGAAGGTAAGTAAGTATTGAACCACCTTTAGTATGGTAAAGTCTCCAATCGCGGAAGTTCAAGGTAAGAGATGGCATCCTACAGGTCTTGACTGACTGTGCTTTGGACTTCACAAATCCCAACACATCGGTATTGTTCGTAAGCACGTTTCTCCGGACACTGAAGAGTGCACTGTACCTCGCACCAGACAACAAAATATAACTTGAAGCTTGCAAGGAGCCTAAAACAATATAGCTTCAGCTATTGGTAGCTCGCAACGCTTTCGTATGGTGGAGGTTTTAACAGGAGTATATTACCCATACGTGTGAAAGTGTGTAGAAGAGTATAAGGTCTCACCTATACAGTTCTACGTGTTGAAGTCCTCTTTAGGTGGGTCTATTTTTCTCTGCATCTCGCTGGTCTAGCCACTCTGATGCTTGCAGCGGATCTTCAAAAAAATAGGCGCGATCCTCTCCTCTTACACGGAGACGTGCCGGAAAAAGCATGTTGTATTTAATATGATGAACTCTCAGGCGCCGTTGTTTCTGTACCTCCGCCGAGAAATCTGGGAATGCCGAAACAAAGCCCGTTTGGAACGGAATGTTCCCCTTAATCCTGGCCAGCCAGAGGACTGCATATCGATCTCTAAAGTTTAGTAACTTCGCGATAAACGTGTGCGGCGGAGCTCCTTCAGGCGGGCGGCGTGCAGGCATGCGGTGTGCTTGTTCCACCACTAATGTGTCGGAGAATGCCTCTCTGCCATACGTGCTAATCAGAAGTTTTTCCAAAAAGGTGACTGGGTCTGTGCCTTCTGAGCCCTCCGGCAGACCGATGAACCGAAGGTTAGATCTGCGGGCGCGGTTCTCCAGGTCATAATGCTTTTGTGCCAGTTGTTGTATTTGGCGCTTTAGATCTTCCTGGGAATGTTGGAGGGGATATAGTGTGTCCTCTGCCCTGCTGATCCTGTTCTCCGTTTCTGTGACCCGCTCCCGGAGTTTAGTCATGTCCTGTCTAATCAGAGAAATATCCACCTTTACCTCCTCTAGCTTAATCGTCAGGGTGGATTGACATACGGAGATAGCTTCCAGCACTTTCGCAGTGTCAGCTGCTTCATGCTCTGTGTGGGGAGCTGTGTGTGTTGGTGAGGAGGCGCCATCTTGCCCCTCGTGGTCCCGCTCCGTTCTCTGGTATCTATCCAGGGACGAGGAGGCTGTATTATTCCTCTTTGGCGGAGACATACCGCAATTGTAGCAGGCTTCAGTCACTCACAGGTACGGCAAGAAAAACAGTGTTTAGGGCTCAGGATATCTTTAGCAGGATCTACCACAAGCGGAGCTCTGGTCACTCGCGTCCTATCTCATTGCCGTCCAGGCCACGCCCCCGTTGTTCCTAATTTTTACAGATCTATACACTGGGGGGAGAACCTCTGGGGGAATCTAGGATGGAAAAGGACCTGGGGGTCCTAGTAGATGATAGGCTCAGCAATGGCATGCAATGCCAAGCTGCTGCTAACAAAGCAAACAGAATATTGGCATGCATTAAAAAGTGGATCAACTCCAGAGATAAAACGATAATTCTCCCACTCTACAAGACTCTGGTCCGGCTGCACCTGGAGTATGCTGTCCAGTTCAGGACACCAGTCCTCAGGAAGGATGTACTCGAAATGGAGCGAGTACAAAGAAGAGCAGCAAAGCTAATAAAGGGTCTGGAGGATCTTAGCTATGAGGAAAGGTTGCGAGCACTGAACTTATTTTCTCTGGAGAAGAGACGCTTGAGAGAGGATATGATTTCGATATACAAATACTGTACTGGTTACCCTACAATAGAAATAAAACTTTTTCGCAGAAGAGAGTTTAACAAGTCTCGCCGCCACTCATTAAAATTAGAAGAAAAGAGGTTTAAACTTAAACTGCGCAGAGGGTTCTTTACTATAAAAGTGGCAAGGATGTGGAATTCCCTTCCACAGGCGGTGGTCTCAGCGGGGAGCATCGATAGCTTCAAGAAACTATTAGATAAGCACCTGAATGACCGCAACATACAGGGATTTATAATGTAATACTGACACATAATCACACACATAGGTTGGACTTGATGGACTTGTGTCTTTTTTCAACCTCACCTACTATGTAACTATGTAACTATGTGTTGCGGACTTCAGTGATAGGTGGGAGAGGGTCATTTGCTATTGTTAGGTAGACAATTTGGTAAAAAGGCAGAACAGTGGCTTGGTGTTTAGCACTTCTTCTTTTCAGCACTAGGTTCCTTGATTCAAATCCCAACCAAGACACTACCTGCATAGAGTTTGCATGTTCTACCTGTGCTTATGTGGGTTTCCACTGGGTACTCTGGTTTCCTTCTACATTCCAAAGATGTGCTGGTAGGTTAATAGGCTCTAATATAAAACGTAGCTCATGTATGTACGCATGTGTAAGCTCCTTGAGGGCAGGAACTGATATGAATGCACAATATGTAAAGCTCTGTGCAAATTGTTGGCACTATATAAATGCCTGTAATAAATAAAATCTGTTTAGACTTGTTTGCAGTATAGGACATTTGGTTTTCTGTTTAAGTGCGTTTTGCCATTTCTATTTTTAAACTGCAAGTCACATTCTTCATTAGCATCTCATACCACTGACCAGTATAACCACAGTTCCTCTGCAATAGCTTTCACATGACAGCCTTTGTCATTTATTTATTTTTTATAACTTGGCTCACACTCTTAAGTGGATTCAATTGTCAGAGTGTTGTTTTGAAGGTTTTTACCTATCTAGGTAATGGCATAGCTAGAAGTTATTACATTCAGCTAGACTTGTTTGTAAGGTTGAATACGTTTCACCACTCCTCCTAATGGCGTCCTTGGATCAAATAATTGTCAGGATCAGGAACATACCCCATCATTCACAGCTTATGGGTAACTCATATAACGTAAAGGGATTGTAAACTCTCGAGGTTTTTCACCTGGATGCATTCTATGCATTCAGGTGAAAAACCTCCTGTGATGCAGCAGCTCCCATTTTACTTACCTGAATCCGGTCATTCCAGCGACAGGGACGAGCACACCAGCTTCAGCTGGTGTCTCAGGTCCTGATTGGATAGATTGATAGCAGCGCAGCCATTGGCTCCCGCTGCTGTCCATCAAATCCAATGATGCGGGAGTCAGGGGTGGGGCTGAGTCCTCACTCCAGCAGGACACGGGAGTGCACCCGCACGAGTGCCCCTATGGAGAGCGGTTCTTCAACAGGGGCACTTGAGAAGAGGAGGAGCTAGGAGCGCCACTGAGGGACTCTGTGCAAAACCAACTGATCGGAGGAGGGTATGTATTTATTTTTTAAACAAACCTATACATATCCTTTAACCCAATCACCATAGTGTCATAAAATCAAGGCCAATACTGGTCAACCAAGAACATAACAGGTGTGAAAACACTATGGGGTTGATTTACTATTACTACTAATATAGTAAAGAAATCTAATCATCACATTATTAAAAAATGGGTAAAGGCAGATGCTTATTCCTCAAGAAAGTAGGGGTTGATTTACTAAAGGCAACTAGTCTGTGCACTTTGCAAAGTGTAGTCGCACTCTGTAAGTGCAGTTGCTCCAGAGCTTAGTTAAAGCTTCACTTTGCAAAGAATACCCAATCACATGCAAGGAAAATTTAAAAAAAAACAGCATTTTTGCTTGCACATGATTGGATGATGGAAGTCAACAGAGCTTCTGCTCATTTACTAAGCTCTGGAGGTACTGCTCTTGTAGCATGCAACTGCACTTTGCAAAATGCACAGTCTATTTGCCTTTAGTAAATCAACCCCTATGCTCTTGAGGAATCAGCATCTGCCTTTACACATTTTTTGACACTACGGTGATTGGATTTCTTTACTATATTTGAAGCAAAAAAAAATATTTTTTTAAGTCAGGTAAATATACAGTGTCCATTATATTTATTATTTATTGCCAGCATATAGAGGTCTAGGTTCCTTGTTACTAAGGATGGTCCCGATGTTCGAGTTGAATGGCTGCTAATTGGCCAAAGCACGTGCATTATGGGGCACTCGTCGGCGCGCGAACATCCTGCGAGCACCCCATATGTTCGTTTGTCTTACAAACAAACGAACACCCAATGTTCGAGACGAATTTACGTTTGACTTTGAACATTGGGACCAGCATGATGTGCTGTAAGAGCTATGTGTAGAGGTACCCCTGTGGGGTCACTACGTGTAGTAGTTCCACACGTCACCCTGCTTGGCCAGGCATTCACTTGAGACACACTTTGCCAGTCAATGAACAGTCCTTTAGCTTGTTTTTTTGTTATGTTATTTAGGGGATTAAACTTGATGAGGAAAAGGGACACGGGATGCCCAAATAATGAATCTTGCTTGTTTGAACAAAGATAGTTGAATCTATATTGACAGTCTCTAGAGCTCCACACTCCTCCAGCACACTACTTGAGATCACTTTGCTTTCTCTACTGTACAATCCTAGATTCCTTTCACCGTTAGCACATGGTTAGGCCTCACTCTGAATAAGTCCCAACAGTTCAATAATAGCCATTTGCTGGCAGGGGTCTGCAGTCCCCTTTGGTGTAGCAACCAAATAGCGATGGAAAAGGACATTTGTGCTAACTGAAACTTGGTGGACTACTGATCCCAGAAAGTCCGGTGCAAATCCCGCCAACCCTCTTGGCTGCAGCAACTTGACTTCAACGACACCATAGTCTCTCCCTCTGGCTTCACATCCAATCCTGGCATGTCCCTCCCAGAGCTTTTCGCTGTGCTTCGCACTCACCGACCCCGGAATGGATCCCTCCTGAATGACTTGCCCGGTAGTGCTGCCCACTGTCCTCCTCCTGCTCCCGTTCAGGACTAGGGATGAGCCGAACACCCCCCTGTTCGGTTCGCACCAGAACATGCGAACAGGCAAAAAATTTGTTTGAACACGTGAACACCGTTAAAATCTATGGGACTCGAACATGAATAATAAAAAGTGCTAATTTTAAAGGCTTAAATGCAAGTTATTGTCATAAAAAGTGTTTAGGGACCTGGGCCCTGCCCCAGGGGACATGTATCAATGCAAAGAAAGTTTTAAAATGGCCATTTTTTCAGGAGAAGTGATTTTAATAATGCTTGAAGTGAAACAATAAAAGTGTAATATTCCTTTAAATTTCGTACGTGGGGGGTGTCTATAGTATGCCTGTAAAGGGGTGCATGTTTCCCATGTTTTGAACAGTCTGACAGCAAATTGACATTTCAAAGGAAAAAAAGTAATTTAAAACTACTCGCGGCTATTAATGAATTGTCGGTCCGACAACACACATAAAAGTTCATTGATAAAAATGGCATGGGATTTCCCCACAGGGGCACCCCGAACCAAAATTTAAAAAAAAAAATGGCGTGGGGGTCCCCCTAAATTCCATACCAGGCCCTTCAGGTCTGGTCTGGATATTAAGGATAACCCCGCGCCAAAATAAAAAAAAATGGATTGTGGTCCCCCTCAAAATCCATACCAGATTTTAAGGGGAACCCCGCGCCAACATTTTTTTAAAAATAGCGTGGGGTCCCCTCAGAAATCAATACCAGACCCTTATCGGAGCACGCAACCTGGTAGGCCGCAGGAAAGGAGGGGGGATGAGAGACCGGCCCCCTCCTGAACCGTACCAGGCCACATGCCCTCAACATTGGGAGGGTGCTTTGGGTTAGCGGCCCCCCAAAGCACCTTGTCCCCATGTTGATGAGGACAAGGGCCTCAGCCCCACAACTCTTGGCCGGTGGTTGTGGGGGTCTGCGGGCAGGGCGCTAATCGGAATCTGGAAGCCCCCTTTAACAAGGGGACCCCAGATCCCACCCCCCCATGTGAAATGGTAATGGGGTACAAAAGTACCCCTACCATTTCACAAAAAAAGTGTCAATGTTAAAAATGACAAGAGACAGTTTTTGACAATTCCTTTATTTAAAGTCTTCTTCTTTCCATCTTCTTTGGGTCTTCTTCCTTCCTTCTTCCTTCGGTTTCTTCCTCCATCTTCTTCTTCCTCTGGTTCTTCCTCCGATCCTCTACTTCTTGCACCAGTGTTCTCGTCAGACATCTTCCTCCGCGGCGTCTTCTTCCCCGCTTCGTTCTTAGGCCGCTCCACATCCATGGGAGGCTCCCGCTGTGTGACGCTTCTCTTCTTCTGACACTTCTTAAATAAGGGAGGGCGGGGCCACCCGGTGACCCCGCCCCCCTCTGACGCATGGGGACTTGACGGGGACTTCCCTGTGGCTTTCCCCATGATGTCAGAGGGGGCGGGGTCACCCGGTTACACAGACCAGGTAAGAGACAGACAGGGCATAAAAGTATTACTGCATGACACAAAGGAGGCGCCAGAGAGATGAAGTACATGTCAGTCACCTGCTGCTACACTAAACCACTCCCCAGCCCCCAGATCAAAAACAAACAGGCCCAGCTCACAGCTAGGCCTGCCTAAATTTACCTGCACTGGCTGTAACAAAAACACACTACTCTAGCAACCTACCTACCTAAGGTAGAGGGTGCACCCTGCCTTTGGCCAATCATGGCTCAGGGCCTAAGTCCACACCCCACACTATATAAGGCTGCTTACACGGCGGCCGTATATAGTGTGTTGGAGTAAGGAACTTGAGATAGATTAGGCAGGTTAGTTAGTGGATAGAGCGTGTAGTCAGTGTAGTATATATACAGAGTGCAGTCAGTGTACAATATATATTACAGTGCAGGCAGTGTACAGTATATAATATAGTGTAGTCAGTGTACCATATATATTACAGTGCAGCCAGTGTACAATATATAATACAGTGCAGTCAGTGTACAGTATATAATACAGTGCAGGCGGTGTACAGTATATAATACAAAGCAGGCGGTGTACAGAATATAATACATTGCAGTCAGTGTACAGTATATAATACAGTGCAGTCAGTGTACAGTATATAATACAGTGCAGTCAGTGTACAGTATATAATACAGTGCAGTCGGTGTACAGTATATAATACAGTGTAGTCGGAGTACAGTATATAATAGTATATAATACATTGCAGTTAGTATACAGTATATAATACAGTGCAGTCGGTGCACAGTATATAATACAGTGCAGGCATTGTACAGCATATAATACAGTGCAGGTGGTGTACACAGTATATAATAGTGTGCACAGTAAATAATACATTGCAGTCATTGTACAGTATATAATACAGTGCAAGTGGTGTACACAGTATATAAGTCAGTGCAGGCGGTGTACAGTATATAATACAGTGCAGGCGGTGTACACAGTATATAATACAGTGTGTACAGTATAAAATACAGTGCAGTAAGTTTACAGTATAAAATACAGTGCAGTCGGTGTACAGTATATAATACACGTCAGGCGGTGTACACTGTATATAATACAGTGCAGTATTATATGCTGTGTATTATGTGCAGTGTATTATATACTGTATACACTGTATTATATATTGTGTACACTAGGGATGAGCTGAACACCCCCCCGGTTCGGTTCGCGGCAGAACATGCAAACAGACCAAAAATTTGTGCGAACACGCAAACCCCGTTAAAGTCTATGGGACTCAAACATGAAAAATCAAAAGTGCGAATATGCAAGTTAATGTCCTAAAAAGTGTTTGGAGACCCGGTCCTGCCCCAGGGGACATGTATCAATGCAAAAAAGTTTTAAAAACGTACGCTTTTTCTGGAGCAGTGATTTAAATAATATACAGCAATCAGTGTAGCGCTGGACATAAGAGTGTAACTGGTGATTAGAAATTGGTGCACAATCTCTGATAATGCTAGGGTGTAATGCCGAATAAACAACGTAAATACACCAAAAATAATCATCTAAAGCTTATATCTATACAATACATAGTGATATTCCTTTTAAATATGGGACCATGCCAGAAATAGGTATGTGTGAAAAGAATAATAAAAGTGAAAAATAAAATAAAAAGTTCAAAAAAGTGTCCCAAATAACAATGTGTAAAATCCAAAAGAGATCCGGAGGAAGATATATTGCAGGATTCGGGAATATTCGATCCACCTCCCGTGCAGCCCACCACCAAATGGTAAAGATGAAGTCCATGGAGTCCATGCAGTCAACCCATGCTAGATTTGCTTTCTCCTTGATAGTCATTGATCTTCTTCTGGATTCTGGGTTGGGCTGAGACCCATGTGGTTTGCACTACTGAGCCATTACCTGTCGGTCTGGACATCCAGTCATGTTCATATCTTTGCTCATTTATATCTGACCTTTTCCGAGAAGAAACATTGAGGGAATTCTTGTGAACTTCTTCTTCGGGGTTCCCGTTGCTGTGGGCTGCCTGCCCGATGTAGTGAGAGAGGACTCGGAGGCTCCATCATCCCTGGACATTTCCACAACTAAGCTTGTTCTGACCCCCCTGAGTAAGGGCGGTCGCAGGCTTTCTGGTAAGCCTTCATCTTTACCATTTGGTGGTGGGCTGCACGGGAGGTGGATCGAATATTCCCGAATCCTGCAATATATCTTCCTCCGGATCTCTTTTGGATTTTACACATTGTTATTTGGGACACTTTTTTGAACTTTTTATTTTATTTTTCACTTTTATTATTCTTTTCACACATACCTATTTCTGGCATGGTCCCATATTTAAAAGGAATATCACTATGTATTGTATAGATATAAGCTTTAGATGATTATTTTTGGTGTATTTACATTGTTTATTCGGCATTACACCCTAGCATTATCAGAGATTGTGCACCAATTTCTAATCACCAGTTACACTCTTATGTCCAGCGCTACACTGATTGCTGTATATTTGATCTTTGCCTTATATCGAGGTTATAGTGTTTAGCAGCAGGATTTTACTCAATCTTTGTCACTTACGATTCATTTATTTTTCACATCTTCACATTTATGCACGTAGCGCGGTTCCTTATTTATTTATAGTGATTTAAATAATGCTTAAAGTGAAAAAATAAAAGTGAAATATTCCTTTAAATATCATACCTGGGGGGTGTCTATAGTATGCCTGTAAAATGGCGCGTTTCCCGTGTTTAGAACAGTCCCTGCACAAAATGACATTTCTAAAGGAAAAAAGACATTTAAAACTGCTTGCGGCTGAAATGAAATGATGCCCCCCCCCCAGCTCATTAAAGGACCCTTGGGTCTGGTATGGATATTAAGGGGAACCCTGCACCCAAATAAAAAAAAAAAAGACTTGGGGCCCCCAGGCTCTATATACTCTGAACAGCAGTATACATTCGATCCCTGGGTTACAAACAAGATAGGGACTGTAGGTTTGTTGTTAAGTTGAATCTGTTTGTAATTTGGAACAGGTACATTTTTTAAGTGTAGCTCCAGCCCCAAAATCTATGTTTAAGCTTTTTGGATAATATAGGGCAGGGTTATCACCCCTGTAACATTTTTTTGCCCTTGTGCCCTTGTTCAGAAGATTTCACCTTACTTTCTGTCCCAATGCCAATTGGATTTTGAAAATTTGGGGTTATTAGGGAAAGAAGGATTGGTGATGAAGCATCAGCGGAGACACCTTTTTTCCCATATTAACTCTTACAGGAGAGAATTTCCCTTCCTAGGGGTAGATTTCCTCTCCTCTGTTATCTCCCTCCGTTTGTAAGTAGGAGTCGTTTGTAAGTCGGATATTTGAAAATAGAGGACCGCCTGTATATACTATACAGCCTGCTCTATACACTCTGCGTAAAATTGGGCCTTTGGTTTTGGTGGTACCAGAACACTCTAAGCCCTCACAGTTACTCTTGGTGGGCAGTTACTCCTGGAACGGGCCCTGCTGCGAAATATTATATCAAGAATTGTAATTACACGCCCCTGTTAAACAGGGGCAGAAAAATTGGGCCTTAGGCAGTGGTGGTGGCACAACACTGTAACCCCTCACAGATCCTCTTGTTGGGCACAGGAACGGGCCCTGCTGTGAAATATTAGATTAAAAATTGTAATTACATGCCCTTGTTAAACAGGGGCAGAAAAATTGGGTCTTAGGCAGTGGTGGTGGCACAACACTGTAACCCCTCATAGATACTCTTGTTGGGTGCAGGAATGGACCCTGCTGTGAAATATTAGATCAAAAATTGTAATTACAATACAGTGTAGCCGTAGTGCAGTTGCTACTACTTTTCTGGTGGTGTACACAGTACACAATACAGTGTAGTGCGGTGTTGCAAAACAAAATATACATCATGTCCAGAAGGCCACGAAGGAGGCAGACACTCACAGCAGGCCACTAAAAGAGGGCAAGCAGGCTCTGTGTCTACAGTCAACAGTGCTGGTCATGCACATGGTGCATCCTCTGCCGGTGGCTGTGGGGCACACTTGTCCTTTTTTTCTGCTGCTGGCCGTATTATTGAGCCAGAACATGCAGAAGAGTTGGTGGAGTGGATAACAAAGTCGTCCTCATCCTCCTCATCCTCTGTCACCCAGGCTCAGAGTAGTTTTCCTTCCTATGCAGCTGCCAAAGTGGCCTATTCCACCACCTCCTTGTCCACAGTCACTCCTTCCATAGCCCAACCATCATGCACGGAGGAGTTCCCCGAACTATTTGACCACAGTGTTGGGTACATGCTGCTTGAGGATGCACAGCGATCTGAAGGCTCCGATGTTGGTTCCCAGGTTGAGGAAGGGAGTAACGTGAACCTAGAGAGAGAGGGTGCCAAAGAAGGCCAAGAAACTGGCAGTCATGTTCCCTCAGCTGCAGCATAGTGCCAAGTTTGCACCAGTGATGAGGAGGGAGGGGATGATGAGGTCACTGACTCTAATTGCGTGCCTGATAGAATAGAGGAGGAGGCACAACTTCAATGAGGCAGGATGTCCTCTAGGGGGCAGCTTAAGGGCAGCCACCCTACTGCATCACACCGCAGAGCTCTGCAGGTGCAGGGCGCTGCTGACCCCCCGCTGATTTTAAAAATGTTCCTTGGTGTGGGCATTTTTGGACACGTGTGCAGCAGATCGCACTGTTGCTGTTTGCAACATATGTCTGAAGCGGATCAAGCATGGCCACAACAGCAGCCACTTGGGCACCACATGCTTGACCAGACATATGACGACCTCCCATGCAGTCTTTTTCCCGTATACTATATTTCAGATTTAATATTTCTCAGATATGATTTGGGTTAAATGAGTTCTTTGACCACGAGTGAAAGCTTTAACACAATGACAACATTTATTGGTAAGTAGTTGAAAGTCTATCTAATACACAACCATCTATCTATAGTCTACAGCAAAAAAGAAAATATTAGGTTAAAATAAGAGAATTATAGGAAGGAATTTAGAGTATATTCCTGAAAACATTAATCTGCAAGCATATTTAGTTACTTACTTACAAGTAAAATGCAGACCTTTCCCATAATTACCCTTTGCACCAAGGTTCCATCTATTCTGATGGTTGCTCTCCCATAAAAGTGTGCATTTCCCTCCCATCTAGTCTGTGTGCATAATTACATGCTGATGCCTCATTGGTTGGCATAGCGTGGCTCTGATTGGTGAGCTTCCCTGTTCCTGGTTAAGGACTGGCTACATCTCCAATCCCTATACTTTGCATGAGTCAGCCCACTTTAATGCAAATCCTTGTGACTATTCTGTGCAGGAGCTTAACTTGAATTTTCTGGGAATTTAAGTATTGATTACGAGTTGGTCTCCCTTCATTGCATTTCCTAGCATGGGATTCTTTGAAGTGAGTATGTGTAAAACAATGAGGTTTGGATCCCATTGTTTGTATACACAAGCCTAGGCACGACTTGTCTGGTCTACCAGAGATTTCGGTGAAGATACAATGTTCCGCCCTACATAGCTACAAGCTAAATTGAATATATTAATTAAATATAAATAAATTAAATATAAATTAAATATATTCATAATTACAATATCCTACGGCAACAGCACTTCAAAAGACACACATCAAAGAAAAATGCAGACTTCTCCTTGCTCCTCATCTGGGATCTCCAACCCTACTCCAGTCCTCTGGAAAACCTGCAGTGAGAGGAATGAAGGTCTAGCAATAGGTGCCCCAAATACTTTCAGCCAATCTGCTAGCAGTACACCACCATCTGATTTTAGCAGGGAAATTTCCATACCCCAGTTGCTAAATATTAAAAAGAAATTTGGTCCCAGCCATCCACATGCTCACCTTCTGCATGCTAGCTTGAATGCCAGCTTGGCCAAATTGCTAGCTCTGCAACCTTTTCAGCCTGGTAGACTCTGCCCCCTTTCGTGAATTTGTGGAATGTGCTGTACCTCAGTTGCAGGTACCAAAACGCACTTTTTTTTCACGGAAGGCTATTTCAGCTCTCTACCGGCATGTGGAAGGCAATATTTTTGTCTTGTTGGACAGGGCGGTCAGCAGTAAGGTGTATATTACCGCAGACTCATGGTCTAGCAGGCATGGGCAGGGATGTTACCTTTCCTTCACGGCGCACTGGGTAACTCTGCTGGCAGCTGGGAAGGATGCAGGACAGGGTTCAGTATTGTTGGAGCTTGTTAAGCCACCACGCCTCTAAAATGCTAGCGGTGATTCTGCCACGGCTCTCTCTTCCACACCCTCCTCTTCTTCTTCCTCTATGGCCTCTTCTGCAGATTTGTTCTCTGAACCAGCGGTGCTCTGTAAGCATTCAAGGGGCTACGCAAGCACTCAGGCAAAAAGATGCCATGCGTTGCATGAGTTACATAGTTACATAGTAGGTGAGGTTGAAAAAAGGCACATCAAGTCCAACCTATGTGTGTGATTATATGTCAGTATTACATTGTATACATGTTGTGGTTGTTAAGGTGCTTATCTAATATTCTCTTGAAACTATCAATGCCCCCCACTGAGAGTGACCACCGCCTGTGGAAGGGAATTCCACATCCTTGCCACTCTTACAGAAAAGAACCCTCTACGTAGTTTAAGGTTAAACCACTGCATAGGGGACAGGAGCCACACTGCGGTAGAGATTCTGTCAGCTCTGCAGGGGCAGGCTCAGAGGTGGTTGACGCCATGCCAGCTTCAGCCAGGAATGGTTGTATGCGACAATGGCACCAACCTTCTCTCCGCCCTCTGACAGGGACACTTGACCCATGTTCCATGTTTGAATTTGGTGGTGCAGCAGTTCTTGAGCAGGTACCCAGGCTTACAAGATCTCCTGAGGCAGGCCAGAAAAGTCTGCGGTCATTTCCAACAGTCATACAATGCCAGTGCACGGCTGGCTGACATTGAAAGGGAATGCAACCTGCCCACCAACCGCCTCATTTGTGACATGTCCACCAAGTGGAAGTCAACGTTGGCGATGCTGCAGCGGCTGTAGACGCAGCAGAGGGCCATCAATGAGTACCTGTGTGAGTATGGCACCAGGACAGGGTCAGGGGAGCTTGGCTTCTTTTCGCCACGCCAGTGGCTACTGATCAAGGATGCATGCACTGTCCTGTCACCATTTGAGAAGGCCACGAGGATGGTGAGCACACTGAGCAGCGACAATGCATGCATCAGTGATACTGTCCTTGTCTTCCTGTTGGAGCACACGCTTCATGGAATAATGGACAGGGCACTTGAGGCAGAACAGTGTGAGGAAGAGGAGAACTTTCTTACCTCTCAAGGCCCCCTTTATCTAGATATTATTCCTGCAGGCCTGCCAAACACACAGGAAGAAGAGGAGGAGGAGGATTGTGTCAGCATGGACGTGGAGGATAACACTCAGCAGCAGTCTTCAAGGGATGGTTTTCAGTCCTCAGAAACCAAAGGAGTTGTAAGTGGATGGGAGGAGGTTGTTAAGGATCATGTGATCCTTAGTGACCCAGAGGACTCAGAATTGAATGCCTCTGGAAACTTTCACAGGCTTTGAAGAATCAGGGAGGCCATGCAGCGTGAGGACCCTAGGATTCGTGGTATCAAAGAGAAGGCATCATTATTGGCTGGCAACCCTTCTTGATCCACATTACAAGGGTAAGGTTTCAGAACTCATCCTGCCTTCGCAGAGGGAGCAGAGGATGAAACATCTTCAGGAGGCCTTGGTGACAGATGAACATTGTTGGGGTCAGGAGTGCACCGCAAAAGTAGTGGACCCTACGGCTTACTACTGCCGATGGGAGTCTAGGTGGTTAAGGAAGGCAGGTTCGCTGTAACACCAAAATGGATCCCACAGGGGCTAGAGTGTAAGATTCCCCAGGGCACGGAGTCTAAGAGCCAGCAGGTGTTCACCAGAGCCTCTAGTGGTGAGGATGGACTGGGCTGCAGGTCGCGACCCCCAGGGTCTCCCAGCTCATGCCCACTGTAGGCTACAGGAGGACAGAGATAGTAAGGGAATAAGCCAAAGGTTGGGGGGGCTAGCAGTAGCAGACAAGGATAAACATAGAACACGCCAAAGGTCAGGGTCACAAGCAGGCAGGAATAGTCAAGAACAAACCAAGATCGGTAACTGGAATCAGATGTAGAAGACACAGCAAGATGCACACGCAAGCTAAACATGCAAAGGTTGATCAGCAAGGCAGGCTTGCAGTGCACAGGTTAATATAGAGTTCCCTGATAGGGTCTGGGGTGGAGCCATGCTTTGAGGAGAGATTATTTAAGTAGCCAGGTGAGAGTGGCTGGCCTCTAAAGGTGAACACATGGAGGAGAGGTAAGTTAACAGACAAAGATTACTGCATAACCATGACAGCTTTGTTCAGTCAGAGGAAGAGCAGTGGAGAAGGTGGCCAGTTGACCGATGCCTTTAGACAATTTTTCAGTCCTCTGTGCCAAGGTCTGATCGGTTCAAGCAACCATCGCCAGCGTCTGCATTACATGGTTCAGGAATATCTAGGGGCAAGAGCAGACTTGGAGAACTTTCCAACAGAGCATCCACTGGGTTACTGGGTCTTGAGGATGGACCACTGTCCAGAACTAGCTCAATATGCGATTGATCTACTGGCCTGTCCTGCATCCAGCGTTCTTTCTGAATGCACATTCAGTGCTGCTGGAGGGTTTGTAATGGATCATAGAGTGCACCTGTCCACAGACTCCCTTGATAGGCTCACATATATTAAATACTACACTGCAGCTAACTGAATCACCTGCCTGCCTGAAGTATAATACAAAGAATACAAGAGTACATCATGAACGGCCTGCAGTAAGATATAGCTTATATATGAAATACACGGCAGCTAACTGAATCACCTGCCTGCCTGAAAGTTCATTTGAAAACGTACACCAGGAATGGCCTGCAATCAGATATAGGCTTGGCTAGACTAGAATGCAGTGGATATATATGTAGGAGACTGTATATATATATATATTTTATGCACTGCAGATCACTGAATAACCTGTCTGCCTGAAAGTATATTTGAAAACGTACACCAGGAATGGCCTGCAATCAGATATAGGCTTGGCTAGACGGGAATGCAGTGGATATATATATGTAGCAGAATTTATATATATTTTATGCACTGGAACTCACTGAATCACCTGCCTGCCAGAAGTATAGTAGCAACAGTACACCAGGAACGGACTGCAGTGAGATCTAGCTAAACTGTATGAAGTGGAGATATATTATATATATATATATATATATATATATATATATATATATATATATATATATATATACACACACTAGACTGACTGTGTGTGTGTGTGTGTGTGTGTGTGTGTGTGTATGTATGTATGTATGTATATATATATATATATATATATATATATATATATATAAAATACACTGCAGCTAACTGAATCACCTGCCTGCCAGAAGTATAGTAGAAACAGTACACCATCAAGAACAGACCGCAGTGAGATCTAACTAAACTGTATGCAGTGGATATATATATATATATATATATATATATATATATATATATATATATATATATATAATATATACTAGACTGACTGTGTATGTGTGTATGTGTGTATGTGTGTGTGTGTGTGTGTGTATATGTGTATATATATATATATATATATATATATATATATATATATATATATATATATATTTATATATATATATATATATATTTATAGGTGGAGCCCTATGTCCGATATGGACATAGATAACATTGTAGTTAACATAAAACTTACCATCGGAAATATACCTGGAAGTGTGGACTTACCATATGAAATGGACCTGAAAGTGTGCCTTGGTCTGCTGGTCGGTATGCCAGAATAAGGGGGCATACCCTAGTTTAAGAAATGATTATTCTGTAGAGAGAAATGAATGAAATGAATGAATGAAATGAATGCCTTGAAATGGGGATGGGAGGGTGGGTATCGCGCACAGGAAACCGACAAGCACCACAGGTGAGCGGGCTGCTTAAATACCCCCCCGGGCTCCTCCCATAAATTCAGGCCACCATACTGGCCTTCCTACTTATGGGTGGAGCCCTATGTCCGATATGGACATAGATAACATTGTAGTTAACGTAAAACTTACCATCGGAAATAGACCTGGAAGTGTGGACTTACCATATGAAATGGACCTGAAAGTGTGCCTTGGTCTGCTGGTCGGTATGCCAGAATAAGGGGGCAAAAACATTCAGGTAGGGGTGTGGTTTTATTAGTTCTGGCTTTATTTATTTGAGCAAGTTTGGTGAATGCTTGTGCCGTTTCCACCTAAGGAGTGGGGACGTACCGGGCGAGGTAGGCAGAGTTTCACCTGCTAAGTCTCTTGATGACGTGGTCTGGGACCCATGCCGACATGCTGCCAAGGCTGCCCCAATACTAAAGAGTGACTGGAGTGCTGACTGGGGTCGAGGTGTAGGCAGCGTAGAAGAACCCCAGGTGTTTGATGAACTGGCAGGCACTCGAGGATTGGCCGAAAGGTAATAGGGGACTAGAGTTTGAGTGTTCCGGTAGGAGTGACAGTAGGCGGTCGAGTATGGTTACTGGCCACCGGACGTTTACTTTATGGAGATGGATGTCTATCCTGGAGCTTGATTGCTGGGTTTTGGACACTGCAGGGTGGAGGATGAAATGGTGTTGGCAGCAAGCCAACTACACAGAACTTGGCCTGCGGGATTGCTGCGGGTGAACTCGCTGGGCCGCCAGAACCCGTGATAGGCCAAGTAAATGGCTGCTTGTATGACCAAACTGGGGAGAAGGCCCAATAGCGTACTGGTTAATATAGTAGACCTGTCCCAGAAGATGGCAGCCTGGAACGAACATGCAGTGGACATTAAACTGGTGTTGCCAAGATAATTACACCAGCATGCGCAGGAAGGACATCACAGAGCGATGCGGACCTGGCTTCATTAAGAGGCTCGCCTCGGACCGGATGTCGGTGGCAAGCCATGGCCTGTCCTGTCCCGTTAAGACCCTGGAGTTAAGCGGTTGCCATGACCGGGTGTAACTTAAAGAGGGAGGAAGTCCGGGTAAACCCGGGGTTTTTAGGAGTGTCTCTGGGGGCCATGTACTTGTAAACCGATGATGGCCAAAAATTGCTGCGATGCCTGTGGTGGCTGTGGCATCTGTCGCTACCTGGGGTGACAAGGGTGACGTAGGTGATAAGACCCTAGAGTTAAGGTATAATCATTGATACACCGATCCACGTAGTACGGGACCTTCCGACATAGATAGGTCCACATTCTTAGGAAAGACTGCAGCTACTTGTTAGTACACACCCGTGTATGGGTGAAGTCTTGGGGAACTAACCTGATACGGGTCAGTTTGTCAAGGGGAAGGCTGGCCTGCGTGGTATTCGTTAATTCGGAGGAGGTTATTGTAGACCTTGGTTCTGGATTATTGAGTTTTTTGAGACTACAAGCTGAAGGACATAAAGGTATTACCAGCGAGTCAAGTTGTGTCTACGTAGTACCTGGCTGCCTGTGCCAGTAAAGTGAATTTGTTAGGCCGTAGAAAACCACAGAGGGCCAGGTAGATGGCTGCTTGTATGACTAGACTGGGGAATGTCTGAGGTTTTGACATGTCCCTGAAGATGGCTGTTGTGATGGGCAAGCGTTTGCCATTTAGCTATGGGCTGATGCTTCTGGACGCCACGTAGAAAGGATCCTACTGTATGAGCCGTAAACATGGATGACTCTCTGGGGTCCTGTGAGGGCAAGAAATGCTGGATGTTGGCTAGGTATAGCCTGATGATGTTATGAGGAGCCAGCTGTGTGTGGCAATACGATACCTGGTGCGGGGATGGAACCTGAACTCAACTGACCTAAGCGAGAAATGACACAGAAATTGATGAGTGGCTCGTATGAAATGCCACTGGAGACAAGTGGCCGATTAAGTGCCACAGAAGAATGATGTGTGACTGATTGTGTGCCACTGGAAATGTGTACTGATTGCAAGAAGTCATGCTGAGATGCGAGCCCTGCAATGATTGCAAGAGTTGTGCTTAAATACGTGTTTGCAACAATTGCCAGGGAGTTTGTGTCAATGGTGATGTGTTTGCCGTGACTGCGGGAAGTCCGTATTACTGCATGTGCTTGCACGGGCTGCAAGGAGTTATACTTGGATGCGTGTCTGCAACGATTATAAAGTTGTGTTTGGATGCATGCTTGCCATGATTGCAAGAAATTATGCTTGGGTGTGTCCCTGCAACATTTTTGCAAGAAGTTGTGACTGGATGCGTGCTTGCAATGATTACAAGAAGTTATGCTTGGATGCATGCTTGCAACGTTTGCAAGAAGTTATGCTAAGATGCATGTCTTGTAATGATTGTAAGATTTGTGCTTGAATGTGTGCTTGCAACGATTGCAAGGGGGTTTCTGTCGGTGGAGATGGGTTTGTAGTGGCTGTGAAAAGTTCGTATTGCTGCATGTGCTTGCAAGACTTCAAGGGTTTAAGCTTGGATGCGTACTCGCAACGACTGCAAGAAGTTATGCTTGAATGCATGCCTGCAACGTTTGCAAGAAGTTTTATGATTGGATGCGTGTTTGAAATGATAGCAAGAATTTGTGCTTGGATGTGTGCTTGCAACGATTGCAAGACGTTCTGTTTGGATGCGTACTTGCAACGATTGCAAGAAGTCATGGGATGTGTGCTTGCAATGAAATGCAAGAAGTTGTGTTTGGATGCGTATTTGTGACGATTGCAAAAAGTTATACTTGGATGTGCTGTGACTATGAGGGGGTATAGTAGCGAGGCGAAGGTTTCAACAAATGAATCGGGACCATGACTGAGCTTCGAAGGAAGACGGGGTGTGGCCCCCCCTTTTTTTTTTTTTGACTGACCTAGAGGAAATGACAGATGAGAACCGGTGGAGGGTTTGACTACCTGGTTTGAAAGGTAAATTGTAACATGTTTAAGCGACAGGTGCATGGCATTAAATAAATGAGTGAACTGTTTGTGCCATGTCAGAGGCACGAATCAGTGTGCCATGACTGCGCCAATGAGGCCGCGCCAACTGGGGCTTGCCAGGATGAATCGATGTCTGACGGATGCCCTGAACTTGAATCGGGGCGCGGCATGCGACAACGAAATAAATGAAATGTTTGCCTTAGAGTGAAATGAATGAAAAAGTTTCGCCATGACAGAGGCACGAATCGGTCGTGCCGCAGCTGCAACTGACAGCGACCTGGACTCTGGAGCATGTACTGAAATGAGGCAAAAGAAACGCTGGTGCATGCCGGAGTACATTGGTGCATCACGGATGCGACTAGATTTGAATTGGAGTGTGGTATGTAACCGTGAAATGTTTGCCCTGGCAAAGGCACGAATTGGTTATGCCGCAACTGATAGCTAACCAAGTTCTGATGCAGGTGTTGGCTGAGGCCCAAGCGTTTTATTTATACTACTTAATTTATATGTGTGTATATATATATATATATATATATATATATATATATATATATATATACACATATATGTTTTGTTTTTTGTTTTTTGTGTGTATATATATATATATATATATATATATATATATATATATATATATATATATATATATATATATATATATATATATATATATATATAATTTTTTTTTTTTTTTTTTTCCGACTGCGACAAATGACGAGTCGGACTATGGAGTACGAATGAAATGAGGCCAAGACAACTGGGGCGCACCGGGACGAATCGGTGCATCTCGGATGCTACTGGATTCGAATCGGGGCGCGGTACGTGACAGTGAGATGAGTGAAATGATGAAATGAATGAAATGATTTGTCATGGTAGAGGCACGCGCCATGACAGAGGCACGAGTCGATCATGTCGCGATTGCAACTGACAACGACCGGACTCCGGAGCATGTACTGAAATGTGGCCGAATCGTTGCATCATGGATGCGACTGGATTCGAATCGAAGCGTGATTCATGACAGTTGAAATGATTCCCATGACAGAGGCACGAATCGGTGAGCCGCAAACTACGACTGACAATGAACCGGACTCTGGAGCATGTTCAGAAATGAGGCCGGGCCCTGGGGCACGCCGTAACGAATCGGTGCATCGAAGATGCGACTGGATTCGAACCGGAGCGCGGTAAGTGCAGGTGTAACATTTGTTGCCATGACAGAGGCGCGAATCGATCATGCCGCTATAGCGACTGACTGCGAATCGGACTCTGGAGCATGTACTGAAATGTGGCAAATACCTGGGGCACGCCGAGACGAATCGGTACATTTCCATGCGACTGAATTCGTATCGGAGCGTGGTACGTGGCAATGAAATGATAACCATGACAGAGGTACGAATCGATGAGTCGAAAGCGACTAAAAATGACGTGACTCTGGAGCATGTACTGAAATGAGGCCGTAACTACTGGGGCACACCGGAGCGAATCGGTGCATCTTTAGGTGCAACTGGATTCGAATCGGAGCGCGGTATGTGACTGAAATGAGAAATGATTCGAAATGGTTTGAAATGTTAGAAATGTATTTAGAAACGTTCAGAAATGAGAAATGATTGGTATCGAACTGACGTGATTCGATAAGATTTGCGAATCGCTATGGCTGTCTACTGACACATGTTTAACAACTTAGACATGCCTGAAATGAAGCGACGCCTGCGTTGCGGTGGTTTCCCAGATAACGCGAAATGGTAACAAAACGATAGTACGAGTGATATACATTGCGGTACGTTCGTGAATTTTGCGAGTGATTCGTAAGTTTGATATCACGGTTTGGTGACATGCTATCTATAATGCGTAAAAAAAAACAAAAGTCCGACGGGACCCTACCTGCGACAGCCAAGCCAGATGCGTGGTACGAACGTACGACTCGGTAAACACGGGCTTCGAAACTCTCGAGCAGAGAAATTGCGAGTGCGGGAACTTGCATGATAAGAACTGCGGACGCTGGTATACGAATCGTCGGCCTAGTGACGTATATCGCGCACAGGAAACCGACAAGCACCACAGGTGAGCGGGCTGCTTAAATACCCCCCGGGCTCCTCCCATAAATTCAGGCCACCATACTGGCCTTCCTATATATATATATATATATATATATATATATATATATATATATATATATATATATATATATATATATATGAAATACACTGCAGCTAACTGAATCACCTGCCTACCAGAAGAATAGTAGAAACATACACCACCAGGAATGGACTGTAGTGAGATCTAGCTAAACTGTATGCAGTGGATATATATATATTAGACTCATTGTATATACTGTATATATGAAATACACTGCAGCTAACTGAATAATCTGCCTGCCTGCCTGCCTGCTCAATCTAAATGACACTCTCTCTCCGTCCACACCGGCAATGACACACTACACGAGGCCGATGTGCAGTCAGCTTTATATAGTGTGAGCGTGGACTTAGTCCCCCTGAGCCATGATTGGCCAAAGGCACCCTGCCTTTGGCCAATTATGGCTCTCTTAGCTGAGGGCGCTGTGATTGGCCAAATAATGCAGGTCATGGTGCATGTTCTGGCCAATCATCATACAGCAATTTACTGTGCTCCCACAGTGCATTATGGGCCATTACGCTCCGCTCGAATTTGGCGCGAATGGCCTATAATGTTCGGTTTTCGGCGAACGGGCGAACAGCCAATGTTCGAGTCGAACTCATTTTCGACCTGAACAGAAAGCTCATCCCTAGTGTACACTAGGGATGAGCCGAACACCCCCCGGTTCGGTTCGCACCAGAACCTGCGAACGGACAGAAAATTTGCACGAACGTTAGAACCCCATTGACGTCTATGGGACTCGAACGTTCGAAATTAAAAGTGCTCATTTTAAAGGCTAATTTGCATGGTATTGTCCTAAAAGGGTTTGGGGACCCGGGTCCTTCCCCAGGGGACATATATCAATGCAAAAAAAACTTTTAAAAATGGCCGTTTTTCGGGAGCAGTGATTTTAATGATGCTTAACCACTTCAATACAGGGCTTTTATACACCCTTCCTTCCCAGACCAAATTTTAGCTTTCAGCGCTCTCACACTTTGAATGACAATTACTCAGTCATGCTACACTGTACCCAAACCAAATTTTTATCATTTTTTTCTCACAAACATAGCTTTCTTTTGGTGGTATTTAATCACTGCTGTTTTTTTTATTTTTTGCAATATAAGCGAAAAAAGAGAGAAATTTTTGAAAAAAAAACACTTTTTTTTAGTTTTTATTGTAAAATTTTGCAAATAAATAATTTTTCTTCATAAATTTGGGCCAAAATGTATACAGCTACATATCTTTAGTAAAAATAACCCAAATTAGTGTATATTATTTGGTCTCTGTGAAAGTTATAGAGTCTACAAGCTATGGTGCAAATCATTGAAAAATGATCACATCTGATCACACCTGATGTACTGAAGGCCTATCTCATTTCTTGAGGCCCTAACAAGCCAGGGAAGTACAAATACCCCCAAAATTACCCCTTTTTGGAAAGCAGACATTCCAAGGTATTTAGCAAGAGGCATTGTGAGCTTTTTGAAGTTGTCATTTTTTCCCACAATTCTTGGAAATTTTTTTTTTTTTTGCACAAAATTGTCATAATAACAAGTTATTTCTCTCACACAGCACATGCATACTTGCAATGACACCCCAAAATACATTCTGCTACTCCTCCTGAGTATAGTGATACCATGTGTGTGAGACTTTTACACAGTCTGGCCACATACAGAGGTCTAACATCCAACTAGCACTGTCAGGCGTTTTACGAGCATAAATTGCACATCTCATATGATGACAACCTATCACACTTTTGAAGGCCCTGGAGCACCAGGACAATGGAATCGCCCACAAAATGATCCCATTTTGGAAAGCTAACACCCCAACGTATAATCTATGAGGCATAATTAGTCTTTTGAATGCTTCATTTTTTTCCCGAAGTTTTTGGAAACTGTGGGAAAAAAATGAAAACGCATTTTTTTTAAACAAAGTTGTCCATTCATAAGATATTTCCAACACCTAGCATGTACATAACAAAAATGACACCCCAAAATACATTCTGCTACTCCTCCTGAGTATGGCGATACCAAATGTGTGAGACTTTTACACAGCCTGGCCACATACAGAGGCCCAACATTGAAGTAGCAGCTCCAGGCATTCTAGGAGCATAAATTACACATCTCATTTCTCAACCACCTATTACAATTTTGAAGGCCCTGGAGCACCAGGATAACGTAAACGCCCACAAAATGACCCCATTTTGGAACGCTAACACCCCAACGTATAATCTATGAGGCATAATTAGTCTTTTGAATGGTTCATTTTTTTCCCGAAGTTTTTGGAAACTGTGGAAAAAAAATGAAAACGCATTTTTTTTACACAAAGTTGTCCGTTCATAAGATATTTCCAACACATAGCATGTACATAGCAAAAATGACACCCCAAAATACATTCTGCTACTCCTCCTGAGTATGGCGATACCACATGTGTGATACTTTTACATAGTCTGGCCACATACAGAGGCCCAACATCCAAGTAGCACTGTCAGTTGTTCTAGGAGCATACATTACACACAAATTCCTGCCAACCTATCACATTGTTGAAGGCCCTTCATATTTCTAACACATAGCATGTACTGTACATATCAATTACAAACCAAAATACATTCTGCTGAGTAAAGGGTAAAGAAAAGATTACCTGCAGTTTTAGTAGTGCAGTGGTCCACAGAGAAGAGCATCGGTCCAGGCAGCAGGCAGGAACGTGGACAGCGACAGCAAAAGAGGCAGCAGGCAGGAATAGTCAGTACAGGTAGAGATGTCAGCACAGCCAAAGCATTAGTCCAGATAGCAGGCAGGGATGTGGTCAGCAGCAGCAGCAAAAGGATCAAAGGATCGTCCATGCAGCAGGCAGGAATACTGTCCATAGTTAGTACATGCAGCAGGCAGAGGTATGGTCAGCACAGCCAGGGTATTTGTCCAGGGAGCAGGCAGTACCATCAAGCTTAGGGCATCGATCAGGAAAGAATGGGGACAGGGGTAGAGGCTTCTCCCACCCAAATCGCTTTGAAGCCTCCGGGCAACCAGACCCTGTTATGGGAACACAGAAAACCAAAAACTGGTTTTCTGAACTCCGAACACTATTCTGGAGCCCCTCACATATGTGAGACCCCTGTGTAGCAGGGTGAAAGATCAATCCAAGGGGCAGGCAAAAACATGGTCAACAGGCCGAGGTCAGTGCAGGTAAAAGGCAGAAATAGACGGTAGGCAGAGGCATAGTTGACACAGTCCAGGGTCAGTTCACGTGAAAGGCAAAAACATGGCGGAAAAACAATGCAGAGGCATAGTCAAGAAACAGGCCAGGGTCGGTTCACATGGAAGGCAATAATATGGTTGGTTGAGGAAGGGAAATATTCAGGACAGAAATTAAAAACGGGGAAATGGCAGTATTAGAAATAATGACTAATAATTTTCCAGAGTGTGATATCGCCTGAAGCATTCTCCGATGCAAAGGCCAGGTTGGGAGGGACAGTCGGTACAATGGAAGCTGGTATCTTTCCTAATTCCTCTTTTGGTGCACACCCGACATTTTTTTTGGCGTCGTCTTCCGGCTCCTGTTGGTGGAATATGGTCTGGGAAATGGCGCTCATGTAGTCTGCTGACAGAATCGGAGCGAATGCTTTCTGGGGGGGATACTTGCTGATAAATCAGGGCAGTGACAATGTCTTCAATAAACTTTAAGAAGGTGGTGGGTGTTTCTGTGGATTTTTGGTAGATTATGAAAGAATTTAAAAGGGCCAAATGAAAAAAGTAAATTGCGACTTTTTTGTACCAGAATAAGGATTTTCTTGTTGAAAGATAGGGCTGCAACAACTGATCGTTTAAATCCACCCCCCATGTATTTATTGTACTCAGTGATACAGGTAGGCTTGCGAACGGCACCGCGTCTTCTGTGAAGTTCCACCGAGGTGTCATCGTGGATAGTGGACATGACGTACACGTCTTTTCTATCCCTCCACTTCACAGCCAACACTTCTTCGTTCCTCAAGCTTGTCGATTCCCCCCTTGGAATGTTTGTGGTGACAAGACGCTGTGGGAAGCCCTTTCGGTTTTTTCTAGTTGTACCACAGGCCAAAGTTTGTTTGAGATATAGGTGGCGGAGAAGGGGCAAACTTGTATAATAATTATCCATATAAATATGGTACCCCTTTTGGAGGAGTGAGAATGCCAACTCCCAAACAATTTTCCCACTTATTCCCATGTACCAGGGACACTCAGGGGGCTGGAGCTGGGAATCTTTCCCTTCGTACACGTGGAATGCGTACACATAACCGATGGCACTTTCACAAAGCTTGTTAAGTTTCAAGCCATACCTCGCCCTCTTACTGGGGATATATTGTTTGATTCCCAGCCGGCCTGTGAAATGCACCAGGGATTCGTCCACAGATATATTTTTTTCAGGGACATAAACTTCGGCAAACTTCTGGGAAAAAAAATGAATTAGGGGGCGAACTTTATATAATTTGTCAAAGTTTGGGTGATTTCGGGGGGGGCACTGTGAGTTGTCATTGAAATGCAAGAAGCACATTATGATTTCGTATCGGGTCCTGGACATGGCAAATGAAAAAATTGGCATATGGTGGATGAGTTTGGTCGACCAATACTTATGAATTTCATTTTTTTTTTGTAAGCCCCATGTTCAGGGTTAGGCCTAAAAACAATTTTAGCTCCACTACTGTTAGCGGTCTCCACTCAAAAGGGCGGGCATAGCTGGAGCTGGGGTTGGTTGCAATAAATTGTTGGGCAAACAGATTAGTTTGGTCCACGATGCCTTGAATCAAATCGTTCGGGAAAAATAAATTAAAAAAGTCCATTTGTGAAAATCCTGCAGTGTTGACCTGCACACCCGGCTGTGCTGTAAAAGGGGGGATCGTGGCTGACCCTGTGGTAGAAGGCAGCCACAATGGGTTTGCCAAGGAATCTGGAAGATGGGTTTGGGCCCTACTTCTTTGGCGTCCACTTGTGCTGGGCCTTTCCTCCTGGGGTCTAGCAGCACTTGTACTGGGCCCCTCCTCCTGGGGTCTACCACCGCTGGCACTGCTGGTAGCTGCCTGGTTTTCAGACCGTCGTCTTTTTGGATGGACTACTTCCTCCTCTGATTCGGATCCTGATGTGCTGCCTTCAGGGGGCTCATATTCCGAATCAGAACCAGAATCTGAACTGAGCGGTAAGAGCTCCCCGTTGCTCTCATCGGTCAGACTCAGTATCTGGTATGCCTCTTCTGGGGTGTACATCTTTCTGGACATAGTGGCTGACTGGCTGTATGTACTCTGGTGGCAAGTGATGAGGTGGCGGGTACTCTGGTGGCAGATGATGAGGTGGCGGGTACTCTGGTGGCAGATGATGAGGTGGCGGGTACTCTGGTGGCAGGTGATGAGGTGGCGGGTACTCTGGTGGCAGGTGATGAGGTGGCGGGTACTCTGGTGGCAGGTGATGAGGTGGCGGGTACTCTGGTGGCAGGTGATGAGGTGGCGGGTACTCTGGTGGCAGGTACTCTGGTGGTGAGGTGGCGGGTACTCTGGTGGCAAGTACTCTGTTGGCAGGTGATGAGGTGGCGGGTACTCTGTTGGCAGGTGATGAGGTGGCGGGTACTCTGGTGGCAGGTGATGAGGTGGCGGGTACTCCTGATGGATAGGTACTTTGAGATGACAGGTACTTTTTGAGGTGACAGGTACTCTGAGGTGACAGGTACTCTGAGGTGACAGGTACTGAGGTGACAGGTACTCTTTATTTAGGAGGGGCGATCTGGGCACAGTAGTACATGTAATGAGTAACTCACTGTTAGCTGATCTCTTCTCCTCACACTGGATCGGTGTGTGAGGAGAAGAGCCCAGCAACAGCAGTTACTGTCTGACTGTGTGTGTTTGTTAATATTAGTGACCGGCTGTGATTGGACACAGCCGGTCATGTGATGCAGAGCCATGCTATTGGCTACAGTGATCGGGGCTGAGCTGTATCCAGGGGAAAAGCCTCAGCCCCGATCACCGCCCTGATCACTCCTCTTCCGCTGGAACCCGCCTAATACACGCTTCCCAATGCCGCTCTGCATCCGCCGTTACCGACGCTCCGCCGCCCACCGCCCACCGCCGCCGCTTCAATACCCCCATCGGGGAACGGCTGTGTCCTGAGGGACACAACGGTACCCCGATCGCCGCTCTGCGGGCCCCCGGGGGCCCGCAGTAGCGGCGGAAAGCCGAGGCCGTCATATGACGCCCACCCAGGATGGGAGATCCCATCTGTGGACGTCATTTGACTATGGCCGGGTATTGAAGCGGTTAAAGTAAGAAAAAAAAAAAAAAGTGAAATATTCCTTTAAATATCGTACCTGGAGGGTGTCTATAGTATGCCTGTAAAGTGGCGCGTGTTTCCCGTGTTTAGAACAGTCCCTGCACCAAATGTCATTTTTACAGGAAAAAAATCTCATTTAAAACTGCTTGCGGGTTTAATATAATGTCCGGTCCTGGCAATATGGATGAAAATCAGTAAGACAAACGGCATGGGTACCCCCCAGTCCATTACCAGGCCCTTTGGGTCTTAAACCCCGCACCCAAATTAAAATAAGGAAAGGTGTGGGGCCACCAGGCCCTATATACTCTGAACAGCAGTATACAGGCGGTGCAAACAAGACCGGGACTGTAGGTTTGTTGTTAAGTAGAATCTGTTTGTAATTTTGAACTGGTACATTTTTAACATGTTTAGCTCCAGCCAAAAAATCTTTTTTAAGCTTTTTGGAAAACATAGGGAAGGGTTATCACCCCTGTGACATTTGTTTTGCTGTCTTTCCTCCTCTTCAGAAGATTTCACCTCACTTTTTGTCCCAATGACAAATGTTTTTTGAAAATGTGGGTTTTTTTGTGGAACAAGGATTGGAAAGCATCAGTAGAAATGAGAAATGTTTTTCCCATATTAACTCTTACAGTCAAGAATTTCCCTTCCTAGGGGTAGATTTCATCTCACTTCCTGTTGTCGCCTTCCGTTTGCAAGTAGGAGTCGTTTGTAAGTTAGATGTTTGAAAGTAGGGGCCTGCCCTATATAATCAGCAGAAATTTGGGCCTTAGGTGTTGTTGTGGCCACAACACTGTAAGCCCTCACAGGGCCCTGCTGTGAAATATTAGATCAAGAATTGTAATTACATGCCCCTGTTGAACAGGGGCGGAAAAATTGGGCCTTTGGTGGTGGTGGTGCTGGTGCCACAACACTGTAAGTCCTCACTCGCTCTTGGTGGGTGCAGAAATGGGCCCTGCTGTGAAATATTAGATCAAGAATTGTAATTACATGCCCCTGTTGAACAGGGGCTGAAAAATTAGGCCTTAGGCACTGGTGCTGGTGCCACAACACTGCAACCCCTCACAGATTCTCTAGTTGGAATGCTGAAATGAGCCCTGCTGCAAAGTATTGCATCAAAAATTGTAATTACATGCCCCTGTTAAACGGGCAGAAAAATTGGGCCTTAGGCACTGGTGCTGGTGCCACAACACTGCAACCCCTCACAGATACTCTAGTTGGAATGCTGAAATGAGCCCTGCTGCAAAGTATTGCATCAAAAATTGTAATTACACGCCCCTGGTAAACAAGGGCTGAAAAATTGGGCCTTAGGCACTGGTGCAACAACACTGCAACCCCTCACAGATACTCTAGTTGTAACGCAGAAACGAGCCCTGCTGCAAGGTATTGCATCAAAAATTGTAATTACACACCCCTGTTAAACAGGGGCTGAAAAATTGTGCCTTAGGCACTGGTGGTGGCGCCCAGAACCAAAAATGTTCTTACAAGCTATCAGCGTGATGATTGAGGAGGAAGAGGATAATTTCTCAGGGATAGTCACTCAGCATCAGTATAGGCAGTCTTTGAAGGGATCTGAGATTTCAAAAAAAATTATTCGGTTACATCAGCATCAGGTGCTTGGTAGCTGGTGGTGATCCAAGACTGATTCATTTTTATGAAGGTCAGTCGATCGACCGAGTCGGTGGACAGACGCACCCTGTGATCGGTTACAAAGCCTCCAGCAGCACTGAATGTGCGTTCCGAAAGAACGCTGGATGCAGGACAGGCCAGTAGCTCAATTGCATACTGTGCAAGCTCTGGCCAGTGATCCATCCTCAAGACCCAGTAACCCAGAGGATTTTCGGTGGGAAAGGTGTCCAAGTCAGATCTTGCCCCTAGGTATTCCTGCACCATGTAAAACAGACGCTGGCGATGGTTGCTGGAACCGATCATACCTTGGGGCTGTGGACCACAAAATTGTCTGAACGCATCGGTCAGACGGCCACCTTCTCCACCGCTCCTTCTTTGACTGCCCGAAGCCTCAGCAACACGTTGTCCAGAAACAGGAGTTTGTAACCTCCCAGTCTCTGGGAACGCGTTGCACAGACCTTTCTGCAAGGCCTCCCGAAGATGTTTCATCCTCTGCTCCCTCTGCGATGGCAAGATAAGGTCTGCAACCTTACCCTTGTAACGTGGATCAAGGAGGGTTGCCAGCCAGTATTGGTCCTTCTCCTTGATACCACGAATACGAGGATCCTTACGCAGGCTTTCAGGATCAGGGAGGCCATGCAGCGTAGGTTTGCTGAGGCATTCGGTCCGGAGTCCTCTGGGTCACTAAGGACGACATGGTCCGCAGCCACCTCCTCCCAGCCACGTACAAGTCCATGTGTTTCTTGGGACTGATCCCTTAAAGACTGCTGCTGATGCTGAGTGCCAGGCTCCACCTCCATACTGACACAATCTTCCTCCTCCTCCTCCTCCTCCTCCTCTTCCTGTGTGATCGGCGGGCACACAGGAACACTGTCTGGATAAAGGGGGCCTTGAGAGCTAAGGAAGTCCTCCTCTTCCTGCCTCTGTTCTGCCTCAAGTGCCCTGTCCATTATTCTACGCAGTGTGTGCTCCAACAGGTGGACAAGGGGGACAGTGTCACTGATGCATGCACTGTCACTGCTCACCATCCTCGTGGCCTCCTCAAATGGTGACAGGACAGTGCATGCATCCCTGATCATGGCCCACTGGCGTGGGGAAAAAAAAACAAGCTCCCCTGACTCTGTCCTGGTGCCATAGTCGCACAGGTACTCATTGATGGCCCTCTGCTGCGTGTGCAGCCGCTGTAGCATGGCCAACGTTGAGTTCCACCTGGTGGGCATGTCACAGATTAGGAGGTTCTTGGGCAGGTTAAACTCCTTTTGGAGGTCCGTCAGCCGAGCACTGGCATTATATGACCGGCGAAAATGCACACAGACTTTCCTGGCCTGCCTCAGGACATCCTGTAAGCCCGGGTACCTGCCCAGGAACTGCTGCACCACGAAGTTAAGGACGTGAGCCAAACAGGGCACATGGGTCATTTGTCCCTGTTGTAGGGCAGAGAGGAGGTTGGTGTCATTGTCGCAAATCACCATTCCTGCCTTAAGTTGGCGTGGCGTCAACCACCTCTGAACCTGCCCCTGCAGAGCTGACAGAACCTCTGCCCCAGTGTGACTCCTGTCCCCCAAGCACACCAGCTCAAGCACCGCATGGCATCTTTTGGCCTGCGTACTTGCGTAGCCCCTTGAACGGCTACGGAGCACCGCTGGTTCCGAGGACAAAGCACAGGAAGAGGCCATGGAGGAAGAAGAAGAGGAGGGGGTGGAGGAGAGAGGTGTGTCACAATCATTAGCATTTTGGAGGTGTGGTGGCGGAACAACCTCCAACACTACTGCACCTTGTCCTGCATCCTTCCCAGCTGCCAGCAGAGTCACCCAATGCGCCGTGAAACTTAGGTAACGTCCCTGTCCATGCCTGCTGGACCATGAGTCAGCAGTAATATGCACTTTACCGCTGACCGCCCTGTCCAGCGAGGCATGGACATTGCCTTCCACATGGCGGTAGAGAGCCGGAATCGCCTTCCGTGAGAAAAAGTGGCATTTGGGTACCTGCCACTGAGGAACCGCACATTCCACAAACTCACGGAAGGGGGCAGAGTCTACCAACTGAAAAGGCAGCAGTTGAAGTGCTAGCAATTTTGCCAAGCTAGCATTCAACCGCTGCGCATGTGGATGGCTGGGAGCAAACTTCTTGCTTCAGCTGGGGCAGGGAAATTTGCCTGGTACAATCTGACGTCGGTGTACCAAAAGCAGATTGCCCACAAGTACTTGGCTGTGACACACCTAATTCTACACCTTCATTCCTCTCAGTGCAGGTCTCAGAGAGGACTGAAGGTATAGTGGGGTTGGAGATCTCAGCTGATGAGGAGCAAGGAGAGGTCCTCTTTGTTCTTTGGTGTGGGTCTTTTAGATACGCTTGCCAACGAACTGCATGGCAGGTCAACATATGTCTGGTCAAGCATGTGGTACCCAAGCGGGAGATGTTTTGGCCACGCGAGATACGCTTGAGACATATGTTGCAAATAGCAGCGGTGCGATCTGATGCACTCGTCTCAAAAAAGGCCCACACCAAGGAACTTTTTGAATAACACGCAGAGACTGCAGCGCCCTGCACATGTGGAGCTTTGGGGTGTGATGCAGTCAATGTGCTGCCCTTAGGCTGGCCCCTGGAGGGCATCTTGCCTCGTTGGTGATGTGCCGCCTCTTCCTCCTCCTCCTCTTCCTCTCTCCTATCAGGCACCCACGTTGAGTCAGTGACCTCATCATCCCCTCCCTCCTCATCACTGGAGCAAACCTGGCAGTATGCTGCAGCAGGGGGAGCATGACTGCCAGATTGCTGTCCATCTTGGGCACCCCCTCTGTCCGTGCTCATGTTACTGCCTTCATCGAGCTCAGTATCATCATCAGAGCCTTCCAAATGCTGGGCATCCTCCTGGAGCATGTACCCAACACTGTGGTCAAACAGTTCAAGGGACTCCTCAGGAGGACATGGTGGGGCTAGGTAAGGAGTCACTGATGACATTGAGCCGAGGGAAGAGGCCGCTGCTTTGCCAGACAAAGTACCCTGGGCATGGGTGAGAGAGGATGAGGAGGATGAGGAAGGCTTGGTCATCCACTCGACCAAGTCTTCCGCATGTTGCGGCTCAACACGGCCAGCTGCCGAAAAAAAGGCCAAGCGTGTCCCACGGCCACGTGCTGATGAGGATGCACCGTCTCCACGACCAGCACTAGACACAGAGCCTGCTTGCCCTCTCTTATTGGCTTGTGACTGTCTGCCTCTCCTTCTTGGCCTTCCAGACATACTAATTGCCTGTAGCTGCACTAAGCTGGGATATATATATATATATATATATATATATATATATATATATGTACTGATACTGCAGCTTGCAAAATCAACTGCCTGCCTGTAGTATGAGAACACCACCAACCTTCTACAGGTAGCTTTTGCTGAACACTGTGCAGAGCTCGCAAAAAACTAACTTGTAGCTTTTTTAGCTGTCTGCGGTAGTGATAGGATCAGGAAAACACCACCAACCTTCTACAGGTAGCTTTAGGTAAACACTGTGCAGAGCTCGCAAAAAAATAACTTGTAGGTTTAGCTGAACACTGTGAGGTGGACGCACCACACTAACTTGTAGTTTTAGCTGAACACTGTGAGCAGGACACACAGCACTAACTTGTAGTTTTAGCTGAACACTGTGAGCAGGACGCACCCCACTAACTTGTAGGTTTAGCTGAACACTGTGAGCAGGACGCACTGCACTAACTGTAAATAGTCTAGCTGCCTGACTGTGGTACTAATAGGATCAAAATAACACCAGCAATTTTATTCAGGTAGCTGTAAATACTGTATTAGGGAGATGCGGATTTTCAATAAATCCTGGTTAGGAATGATTATTAAACAGAGGGAGAGAAATCTAGTAAATGTGAAGTCAGATATCATTAGTATCCAAGAAAAACTAGAGGCATTTTCAGATTTAGAATCTTTCTCTACATGGGATACAAAAATCAATGAACAAACTACAAAGTTTGAGGCAGACTTAATAGTCAAGAAATCTGGGAAATTCGAAAGGGATAGGCAGGACTATATGGCAGGGCGGGAGTTTAATTGGAAGAAAGAAAAGACGCCTGGACCCCCTACCCATGTACAGGAAGGTGGTCCTGAGATAAGAGATCGCCCTGAGGCCAGCACTTCATTCAACGCTGGCAGTGGGATGAATAGTAAAAGAAATAGAAATAGAAATCGTAACAGGAACCACTTTAAAGATAAGAGCAAACATTGGGGTAGAAATAATAGGATCAGAAGTAGGAACAATGAGAATGGGGAACCTAATAAATGGTCAGACCTGGGCCCTTATAGATGTAGTGTGCATGAAGACTTTCCGCCCCTTCGAGATCAGAGGGGTTTATTTGGTAACTGTGATCACAATGAGAAAAGCAAGCAAGGCAATCAGAAGGCTGGAGATCTCATTGGACATGATCCTGCTACTGACGTGACTCTGCTACAGCAGAAGGAGATTACAATACAAGAGGAGAGAAGCGACCTAGCGATACCGATACAGTCCACGTTGAATGCAATTGAGAAACAACAGGAGTCCCCTCTAAAATCAAGATCTAATGACGTAGCGGGGATAGGTACGACTGGTACCAATACAATTAAATCTAAGGTTGAGATTCCTTTTTTTGTGCAAGGAGCTGCGGGAAGAACGAAACCCGCAGCGCAAAAAAGCATTGCATTCCGACCTCTATCACCCCCGAATACCAGGAGACAGTTAAAACAACGAGAAGAGGATGTAGGGGAGGGCGGAAATCCAAAGAGAGATCAAAAACATCAGAGAGCCACTCCACTATAAAAATTTTCAATCTGTCGAAATGTGAGTTCCTTGACACGGAGCTCGAATTGCTTAGAAGGGGACTCAACTATGCCCCTGAGAGTCCTCCAAATCTGTTTGAGCTCTTTATCGATCTCAATAAGTTTGTGCGGAATCTTACTGTAAAGCGCCACTTTAGACTGAAGGAAATAAATGGAACAAGTGAGGGTCCAGAAACGACTATCCCCATTGCCCATGCTGAACCTCTAGACAAAGAGATATTGGAGATTTTGGAGGAACTATACCTGGAAGGAGGTCAAGAATCTGTGGAAGTCTCTCCTCCTTTAACCCTGGAGGGTGCGACGATCAATACTAACTTCAGACCAAAATCAAGTTTCTACCCCCACTGGAACAAGGGGAACTTCATACCCACGTTTTATGAAGTGGTGATGGAGGAATTCAGGAAAATCTGTGGAGACAATAAACGGAAGTATATAAAGGGCCACGAAGTGTGCCTGGAGGGCCCTTTGGGTAGTCTAAAAAAGAACTCAGAAATAGTCATAAGAAAAGCAGATAAAGGTGGAGGTCTGGTTATCCAAGATAGAGATCAATATCTAGAGGAAGCCTACAGATTGATCGGCGATACCAACACCTATGAGAGACTTACCTGGGATCCTACGGTCAACTATAATGTCGAATTAAAAGCGCTCCTGGACAAAGCACTATCAGATCAAGTCCTGACTAAAAACGAGTATCATTTTCTGTATTCAAAGCACCCAGTGGTCCCTCACTTCTACCATATCCCAAAAATACACAAAGATATGGAGAAGCCTCCAGGAAGACCTATTATAGCAGGGATCGACAGTTTGACCAGCAATCTTGGCAACTATATCGATTACTTCCTCCAGGGACTGGTGGTCAACCTGCCATCATACATCAAGGACTCAGGCCACGCTTTAGAGGTACTTAGTGCATATACTTGGGAGCAGGGATATAGATGGCTATCACTTGATGTGACATCTCTATATACATCTATCCAGCACGAGTTCAGGCTTAGGGCCATTGAATATTATGTTGCAGAAGCCCACCTATTTGATCCCAGGCAAGCTCGATTCATTTACGAATGCATTGAGTTTACTTTGACTCACAATTATTTCACCTTTCTGGACAGGTTCTATAGGCAGGTAAGGGGTACAGCTATGGGTGCTAGGTTCGCTCCCAGCTATGCGAACTTGTTCATGGGCTACTGGGAGCAGAACTATATTTGGGCCAATAACCCTTATGGGAGGAACCTAGTGTTGTACTCGCGTTACATAGATGATATTCTCATCATCTGGAGCGGCACTGATGAGGAACTGAAGGGATTCCTGGCACATTGTGCAGGGAACCCCTATGGGATTTCCTTCACACATGTGGTAGACGATAAGTCCTTGATTTTCCTGGACTTAGAGCTACAGGTTGACGACACTGGGGCCATCTATTCAAAAACGCATTTCAAACCGAGCGCTGGTAATTCATATCTCCACGCCCGGAGCCACCATCACCCTAGATGGATTAGGAATGTACCTTTTGGTCAGTTTTGCAGACTCAGGCGGACCTGCACCCTGAAGCACGATTATGAAGAACAAAGCCTTGTCCTCAAGACTAAGTTCAAGGAAAAGGGTTACGAAGAGGAGCATATAGAGGAGGTGTTCCAAAAATACCTTGTGCTATATGACAACACTCGTGTTGGAGAGGAAGAAAAAAAGACAAATCCTCACATGGATGAACGACCACAAGTACGATTTTGCACTAGGTATAACAACAAGGCCCTCTCGATACAAAAAATCCTCAAAAAGAACTGGAGGATCCTCGAATCAGACCCTATCTTGAAGACAAGCCTTCCTTCGCACCCCAATTTGGTCTTTAGGAGACCGAAGGACTTAAGGAGCATTATTGCCCCAAGTAGAGTGAGAAAACAAAGAAATGGAGGGCTCAGTAGTATTTGGAGCACGATTTTTGACCAGAAGGGAAGTTACAGATGTGGGAGCAACATTTGTGGGAACTGCGTGCATATGTGCCATAGAAAGAAAGAAGTTGTTGGAACAGACGGTAGGATCCACAAGATTAAGCAGTTCATTAACTGCGGTACCCCGTATGTCATCTATGGCCTTCTGTGTCCTTGTGGCCTCCTTTATGTAGGACGGACGTCAAGACCTATGAGGACCAGAATGAATGAGCACAGGAGCAGTATCCTTACGGAGAAGGACAACTATTCAATACCAAAACACTTCAAAGAAACCCATAGTAGCAGTACAGACGGCCTCAAAGTGTTCGGTATAGAAGCGATGCCGAGCGACTTGGATAGCGGCAAAAAACATCAAATGCTATGTAATAGAGAGGCCTTCTGGATTTTTTCCCTAGGAACTCTGGCCCCAAAAGGCCTGAATGAGGAAATCGAACTGCACAATGTTGTCTAACTCCTTCAGTTCCCGAAAAGGCCCCCGAGTCATTGGTGGCACTAGCCAGGTCAATTGGGGTTTGACCTTTCAAGTGTGCGTATTGCCACCAATGTGCAGGTTGGGGCTCAGTTTTGGGTCATATGGGGTACACTAGGTGTAGTGACCAGGATTTGGGGCAGATAGGTTTTTCAGATGTAGTAGTAGTCATACAGTTTTCAGTTCAATGTGTAGAAGCTAGTTACCAGGCTGTGGTTGGTGTTTAGACAGTAGCTAATTTGATAACAATATGTAGTCCATGTCATTTTATGTACTTCACCGCCATTGGGGTATAGTGTTCATTTTCCATTAGGTGCAAACGGGCAATGGTCTCTCTCGTTTTTGGTACGCTAGTCCGCAGAGGTATCCTCCACGGCATTTGCTGGGGGGACGGTCACTATGGCCATTTGACATAGTATGTTATATCCTGCCATAGGTTATTTATTTTACTATATTTATTATATTTGTATCTATATAGAGTGGTGCGTAGTCTCTTAGCCGGTATTCTCTATTACTGTTTTTTAACGGTGTTATTAATGTTTTAGGCCGATGAGCATTTGTTTTTAGATCTTCTATTTATTGTTATTATATAATTTTTTTGATCAGTATTATTTAGGTACCATAGTGCACGGATCTCTTTTTGATTTTAATTTTGCTATGGATTTTCATGTTTTGACCGTTTCAAGATACTATATTTTATGGAAATATATATATTATATGCTGTCTAATCAACTGTGTTTCAAATTTATGAACCATACATATATTATGTGTTGTATTAACCTATTGCACCTTGGTAAGGATACCTCTGCGGATCACACCAACGGAATATTATCTATTAGTAATTTCATTTGGTATCGATTTTGATCCCCTCACCAACCTCTCCATTTGAGATTAATCTCTATTTTTTAGCAAATATATGTGCCGTCTACCTATTACATCTTTACCCTCTATTCTCATCCCATGAATGGTCCTTGTAGAGAGATTTGGGCTGCGAGCTGCCTGTGGCTGTAATTTGAATGCTGCCGTACTGTGCAGGCATTATCAGCCTAGGAGTTATTGGTGGGAGGCGCGCGGACCAACGGGGATGCGCGCGCACCGACTTTCCTGGCCACTCACAGGCAGCCCCATGACGGCCGGAAGCAGCGGGTGAAACGCAAACATACCCGCGCTTCCGGGCCGTGTCCCCTGCACGCAGCGTCCTCTGACGCTTGTAGAAGGGGAACTGACGTCACGATCGGCCGGAAGTTGCGGGTGGAACGCAGGAACGCCCGCACTTCCTGGTCCTTCGGGTGTCATGCGTTCCACACGCTGTGTGCAGTGTTCATATGGCTCCTGGGAGCCAGAGAAGTCCCGTAGTATTTACTGCGGTTTGTCCACGGCATGGGGTTACCTATGGAGCTGTTTGTGGGATGAAAGGTATGTGTGGTCGGCACCCCCCCCCTCCCCCACCACCACCCCCCCTTTTTGGTTTTTTTTTTTTTTTTTTTGGTTTGTGGTCCATATTGATTTTGCTACAGTTTTTGCTAGCTCCAAATACAGCAAGCAACATAGAGGGAGGCCTGTCGCTTGTTTTTTATCAGTACTATCTTTTGGCTGCAAATGGGGCTTGTACATAGAGGGAGGGGTGCAGGGAGAGTAAGCCCAAATGGGTAGGTGTTGCTGTTTGTGAGGGGGCGTCGCTACCAATTGGGTGTGGCAAACACAGGTACTTATGCACACACACATATATATATCTATAGAGAGGCAATTTCGAGAGACTAGCCATTGCCGTTCAGGCTCTGAAGAAGGGGGTGCTCCCCTGAAACGCGTTAGCCATTGGCCATTTGCACCGGTCTGATTCTCTTGGCAATAGGTCCTGGTGTGTCGATCCATAGAACAGCGCATTTGCGCCCTTTTTAAAGCTGGCTTCGATAGCTCGTTTGTGAGTATAATCTTTGCTGTTTTTATGCTGCAATAAAGTTTTATAGTGGTAATGCACTAGGTTAGTGCGCCCTCCTTCTTTTTCTGTAACAAGACAAGCCTGCCTGTCAGTAAGAAGATAACAGGAACGGATCTAGCTGAACACTGTGAGCAGGACGCACTGCACTAACTTGTAGCTTTAGATGAACACTGTGCAGAGGTCTCACTACACCAACTTGTAGGTTTAGCTGAACACTGTGAGCAGGACGCACAGCACTAACTTGTAGTTTTAGCTGAACACTGTGAGCAGGACGCACAGCACTAACTTATAGTTTTAGCTAAACACTGTGAGCAGGACGCACTGCACTAACTTGTAGCTTGAGATGAACACTGTGCAGAGGTCTCACTACACCAGCTTGTAGGTTTAGCTGAACACTGTGAGCAGGACGCACAGCACTAACTTGTAGTTTTAGCTGAACACTGTGAGCAGCACGCACTGCACTAACTTGTAGCTTTAGATGAACACTGTGCAGAGGTCTCACTACACCAACTTGTAGGTTTAGCTGAACACTGTGAGCAGGACGCACTGCACTAACTGTAAATAGTCTAGTTGCCTGACTGTGGTACTAATAGGATCAAAAGAACACCAGCAATTTTATTCAGGTAGCTGTAAATACTTTAACAAGACAAGCCTGCCTATCTGTAAGAAGATAACAGGAACGGATCTAGCTGAACACTGTGAGCAGGATGCACTGCACTAACTTGTAGCTTAAGATGAACACTGTGCAGAGGTCTCACTACACCAACTTGTAGGTTTAGCTGAACACTGTGAGCAGGACGCACCCCACTAACTTGTAGGTTTAGCTGAACACTGTGAGCAGGACGCACAGCACTAACTTGTAGTTTTAGCTGAACACTGTGAGCAGGACGCACAGCACTAACTTATAGTTTTAGCTAAACACTGTGAGCAGGACGCACTGCACTAACTTGTAGCTTGAGATGAACACTGTGCAGAGGTCTCACTACACCAGCTTGTAGGTTTAGCTGAACACTGTGAGCAGGACGCACAGCACTAACTTGTAGTTTTAGCTGAACACTGTGAGCAGGACGCACCCCACTAACTTGTAGGTTTAGCTGAACACTGTACTAAATGTAAATAGTCTAGCTGCCTGACTGTGGTACTAATAGGATCAAAAGAACACTAGTAATTTTCTTCAGGTAGCTGTATATACTGTAACAAGACAAGCCTGCCTGTCAGTAAGAAGATAACAGGAATGGATCTAGCTGAACACTATGAGCAGGACGCACTGCACTAACTGTAAATAATCTAGCTGCCTGACTGTGGTACTAATAGGATCAAAAGAACACCAGCAATTTTCTTCAGGTAGCTGTAAATACTGTAACAAGACAAGCCTGCCTGTCAGTAGGAAGATAACAGGAACGGATCTAGCTAAACTGAATACAGTGTATATATATATATATGCAACACCTGGGATGCATATCTATACACAATACACTGTAAGTGCAGCTAACCTGACTGACTGTTCTGCCTAATCTATCTAACTCAAATCAAATGACACTGTCTCTCTGTCTATCTCTTTCAACGCCGGAACACACACTACACAGGGCCGCCGTGTAGGCGGCCTTATATAGTGTGGGGCGTGTACTAAATCCCCTGAGCCATAATTGGCCAAAGCCTCCTTGGCTTTGGCCAATTACGGCTCTCTGTTCAGACGGCGCTGTGATTGGCCAAGCATGTGGGTCATAGTGCATGCTTGGCCAATCATCAGCCAGCAATGCACTGCGATGCCGCAGTGAATTATGGGCCATGACGCGCCACACGAATTTGGCGCGAACGGCCCATATCGTTCGCAATTCGGCGAACGGGTGAACAGACGATGTTCGAGTCGAACATGGGTTCGACTCGAACACGAAGCTCATCCCTAGTGTACACTGACTGAACTGTATTATATATTGTACACTGCCTGCACTGTATTATATACTGTACACTGACTGCAATGTCCCTGATGAAGTGGGAAAGGTTATGTCCCTGACGAAGTGGGCAGGGCTATGTCCCTGATGTAATGTTTTGGCTTTGTGTACAGTTTTCCAACTAATTTTATACTATAATAAACGTGTATCTGGATAATAATATCAAACTATGACACTTCAATTCTAGATCCACTTACAGCAATAAAATCTGAGAGGGGTTGTAACAACTTTCCACTCCATCTAAAAGCTCCGGGTCTTATACTAAATTGAGAACCGGGAGGTCTGGTTCCCAATCTCCTGATCTCTGGGATAGACTCTGATTGGCTTATATAGTGATCATTCACTGTACAGCTTGCCCCTGTGCTGTTTTCTTCTCCTGGATAGAAAAAATAAACATTTTTATTTCTTCTTGCTAGGAGAGAAAATTGTAAACAAAGAAAAATGGTTGTAAAAAAAATAATAACAAGGTAACAATAATAATAAGTTACAGGGGTTTTTTAAAAAAGGCGATGGGGGGGGGTCCAGAGGTAGACATAGTCAGCGCAGAACATATTCCAGAGGGTAGTATTGGGGGCATTAGTGATAGGTTGACCAAAGCACATAAACCCAAGGTAAGTATAGTAGCAAGTCCTAGCAATCTCGGAACACCCAATAAGAGGATAATATGTGACCGGTCTAAACTATGTGGCATGTTCACCAATGCCAGGAGCCTGGTGGACAAGATGGGTGAACTAGAGATACTGTTGTACGAGGAGGATTTGGATTTTTGGGGGCATTTCAGAGACCTGGTTCAACAGCTCTCATGATTGGCTGGCAACCATTCAAGGGCATACCCTTTATCACAAGGATAGAGAGGGTAAAAAAGGGGGAGGGGTATGCCTATATAGCAATGTACAAGTGAATGTGAGAGATGACATAACTAAGGGAGCTAGGGAGGAGGTGGAATCCTTATGGGTAGAGCTCCAAAAGGATGAAGCTAAGGGAAAAATAATACTGGGAGTATGCTATAGGTCCCCTAACCTGATGGAGGAAGGGGAGACAGATCTCCTATCACAAATTGGATTAGCAGAAAGGATGGGAAGCATTATCATAATGGGGGATTTTAATTATCCAGACATAGACTGGGCGGAGGGAACCACGCATTCATCTAATGCCGCGTACACACGATCGGACTTTACGGCAGACTTTTCCCGGCGGACTTTTCGACCTACTTTATGACGGACTTTCTGAATGAACGGACTTGCCTACACACAATCCACCAAAGTCCGTCGAATTCGTACGTGATGACGTACGACCGGACTAAAACAAGGAAGTTCATAGCCAGTAGTCAATAGCTGCCCTAGCGTGGCTTTTAGTCCGATGAACTAGCATACAGACGAGCGGACTTTTCGACCGGACTCGAGTTCGACGGATTGATTTAAAACATGTTTCAAATCTAAGTGCATCCAACTTTTGAGAAAACAAAGTCCGCTGGAGCCCACACATGATCGAATTGTCCGACGAAATCCCGTCCGCCGGGCAAAGTCTGCCGTAAAGTCCACTCGTGTGTATGCGGCATTATGCTCGCCAGTTCCTAAATGTCTTGCAGGACAATTTTATGGGTCAGATAGTAGACGCACCAACTAGAAATAAAAATTCTTCCCAAACCAATCTATTAAACTTCTATGAGGAGGTGAGTTGCCATCTAGACAAAGGAAGGCCCATAGACGTGGTGTATCTGGATTTTGCAAAAGCATTTGACACAGTTCCCCATAAACATTTACTGTAAAAAATAAGGTACATTGGCATGGACCATAGGGTGAGTACATGGATTGAAAACTGGCTACAAGGGCGAGTTCAGAGGGTGGTGATAAATGGGGAGTACTCGGAATGGTCAGGGGTGGGTAGTGGGGTCCCCGAGGGTTCTGTGCTGGGACCAATCCTATTTAATTTGTTCATAAAGGATGGGGTGAACAGTTCAATGTCTGTATTTGTGGACGATACTAAGCTAAGCAGGGCAATAACTTCTCCGCAGGATGTGGAAAGTTTGCAAAAAGATCTGAACAAATTAATGGGGTGGGCAACTACATGGCAAATGAGGTTCAATGTAGAAAAATGTAAAATAATGCATTTGGGTGGCAAAAATATGAATGCAATCTATACATTGGGGGGAGAACCTCTAGGGGAATCTAGGATGGAAAAGACCTGGGGGTCCTCGTAGATGATAGGCTCAGCAATGGCATGCAATGCCAAGCTGCTGCTAACAAAGCAAACAGAATATTGGCATGCATTAAAAAGGGGATTAATTCCAGAGATAAAACAATAATTCTCTCGCTCTACAAGACTCTGTTACGGCCACACCTAGAGTATGCTGTCCAGTTCTGGGCACCAGTCCCCAGGAAGGATGTACTGGAAATGGAGCAAGTACAAAGAAGGGCCAAGACCCTGCCGTGAGCTCCGTGAGTAGGATTGCGGGTCCCGCTGATTCGATGTCCGCGGGGATACCTGCGATCATCTCACGGAGCTGAAGAACGGGGAGATGCTAATGTAAACAAGCATCTCCCCGTTCTGCCTAGTGACACTGTCATTGATCATTTACAAGTAAAACAGGCGCAGTGCAACAGTACCTCTATAGAGTATACCTTGATAGTCCAGGGGGGTCGGAAACTATATATAATGATTATATATATATAGAGACTGGTCTGTAAGGGCTGCCACCGATGGGACCAGAAGCAAGGTCCAAACAGGCTGAGAAGAGACAAGGAAAATGGGGCGCCTCTGAGTATGTATCAATAAACATTTATTATAAAAAATAATATCCACTCACATGGAAGATAGCATATCTGCATTCAGGCATGTCTCTGGATGAGAGAAGAGGAGAGGGACTGCAAGCTTTAGCATGTCCACAAACGGCTGGCGAATCCACATAAGATGATGTGAGGTGGTGGGGCACAGCGGTTCTTCTCCTTGGCACACAGAACTGAGATGTGATGGTATGTAGAAGCATCCAGGCATGTGTGGGTTCCAGTGGAGGGGGAAGTAGGACGCCGGGTCCTGTCGCATGCAGTGCCGTGATGTTGTCAGTCTCCTCTGGTAGCACGGCCGTGCATCACGGCATCATGCTTGACAAAGGAGTGCTGCTATGCCGACCATCCATAGCCTGTATACTCGGAAATGCGTCGCACATTGGTGATGTCACGGCTCCACACCACGCTTTGCTGTGCATGCCAAGCTTCATTCTGGTTCCCTCTCCACGGCCGTGCTACCAGAGGAGACTGACAACATCACGGCACTGCATGTGACAGGACCCGGCATCCTCCTTCCCCCTCCATTGGAACCCACACATGCCTGGATGCTTCTACATACCATCACATCTCAGTTCTGTGTGCCAAGGAGAAGAACCGCTGTGCCCCACCACCTCACATCATCTTATGTGGATTCGCCAGCCGTTTGTGGACATGCTGAAGCTTGCAGTCCCTCTCCTCTTCTCTCATCCAGAGACATGCCTGAATGCAGATATGCTATCTTCCATGTGAGTGGATATTATTTTTTATAATAAATGTTTGATACATACTCAGAGGCGCCCCATTTTCCTTGTCTCTGTCACTGATCATAGCTCCCTGTGATCAGGAGCAGTGATCAGTGACGTCTCACTCGTAGCCATGCCCCCTAACAGTTAGAATCACTCCCTAGGACACACTTAACCCCTTCCTAGCCAGCTAGTGGTTAACCCCTTCACTGCCAGTGTCATTTTACAGTAATCAGTGCAATTTTATAGTCCCATAAATGTGTCAAAATTGTTCGATGTGTCCGCCATAATGTCGCAGTCATGATAAAAATAGCAGATCGCCGCCATTACTAGTAAAAAAAAATTATTAATAAAAATGCATAAAACTAACCCATATTTTGTAGACGATATAACTTTTGCGCAAAACAATCAATAAACACTTATTGCGGGCTTTTTTACCAAAAATATGTAGAAGAATACATATCGGCCTAAACTGAGACTATATTTTTTTGGGGATATTTATTATAGAAAAAAGTAAAAAATAATGTGTTGTTTCAAAATTGTCACTCTATTTTTGTTTATAGCGTGAAAAAAAAAAAACATAGAGGTGATCAAATATCACCAAAAGAAAGCTCTGTTTGTGGGAAAAAAAGGACGTCAATTTTGTTTGGGAGCCACGTCGCATAACCACGCAATTGTCAGGTAAAGCGACGCAGTGCTGAATCGCAAAAAGTGCTCTGGTCTTTGGCCAGCCAAATGGTCCGGGGCTTAAGAGGTTAACAAGACATGTGGCCACTCATTAAAGTTAGAAGAAAAGAGGTTTAACCTTAAACTACGTAGAGGGTTCTTTACTGTAAGAGCGGCAAGGATGTGGAATTCCCTTCCACAGACGGTGGTCTCAGCGGGGAGCATCAATAGTTTCAAGAAACTATTAGATAAGCACCTGAATGACCACAACATACAGGGATATACAAGGTAATACTTACATATAATCACACACATAGGTTGGATTTGATGGACTTGTGTCTTTTTTTGCCCTCACCTACTATGTATACTATGTATGTATTAACAAAATATAGATAAAATAGCTAGATCAGGGTTTGGTCTAGGTCATTGTCAGAATTAGAGTTAGGGTTGAGGTTAGGGTGAAAGGTCATAGCCAGGGCCAAATGCCAGGGTCAAAGGTCAAGGTCAGTGTATTTTAGAAACTTTTTTTTTATTTAGTATCAATGTCAGTTAGTGTCAAAGGGGTTGATTTACTAAAACCAAAACATGCAATTGTGGTGCAGTTCTGCATAGAAACCAATCAGCTTTCACAATTTTATTTTGTTAAAGCTTTAACTAAACAAACTGAAGTTAGACACTGATAGGCTACCATGCACAGCCGCACCAGATTTTGCACTCTTTAGTTTTAGTAAATTAACTCCAGTGTGTTTTTGTCAGTTTATCCTGAAAAAAGGAAACAAGGTATAATTTACCAATTTACCACCAAATGAAAGCCCAGTTTATCCTGAAAAAAAAGGAAACAAGGTATAATTTACCAAGATACACTAACGAAATAAAAAATGTAATGCACAGTTCTACTAACACATAACACGTGGCAAAGTTGCAAAACTGCATTCAGTTGTTAAGATTTGTTTTACCATTTTCATGAAAGTGTTATTAATTTACATAATCGAAATAAACATCATCTATAAGGCTTCACTCAAATGGGCCCTGAGATCTGTACAGCATGAATAAGCTGTTTGTTTATGCAATTGGAACAGCAGCACGTCCTAATTTAAGGAGCATGTGTCACAGACCATATTTGTTTATTACTGAAATTGTTTTAACTGTTTTTATAATGTTTACACTAAAATTATGTGGAATGTTTGTTGTGATCATATTAAATGTTGGTATAATATCATGAATAATTAACTAAATGTAATTTATTAATCCATTTATTACTTAATGCCTACATAATTATTACTTTCTCTAATTTATTTGAAAGTACAAAGTCTCCGCTGTAACAGCTTACACAGATTTCTTTATTCACATATGCATGTAAACCTGACAGTATGCCAAAGTCAGGTGTTATGCCGCGTTCACACGACCGGACTTTACGGCATACTTGGTCCGGCAGACCGGAGTCCGGCGGACAATTCGATCGTGTGTGGGCTCCAGCGGACTTTTTTTCTCCAAATGTTTGACGGACCTAGTAATGAAACATGTTTCAAATCTTTCCGACCGACTCAAATCTGGCTCGTCTGTATGCTAGTCTGACGGACTAAAACCGACGCTAGGGCAGCTATTGGCTACTGGCTATCGACTTCCTTATTTTAGTCCGGTGTATGTCATCATGTATGAATCCGTCAGACTTTGGTTGATCATGTGTAGGCAAATCCGTTCATTTGAAAAGTCCGTCGTAAAGTCTGTCAAAGTCCGCTGGACAAAGTCTTCCATAAGGTCTGCTCGTGTGTATGTGGCATTACAGTCCTGTACAGCTCTGTTCAGGATTTGCTCTTGTCCAGCCTTGTTCCTAGGGCAGCCATCAGAAGTACTGGGGCCCCTTACACAGCTTTAGGTCTGGCCCCCCAGGGCCTAACCACCAACATTCACCAGAGCCACCTATTGGCCATTCCACCGAATCTGCCCACTGGCCATTCCACCAAGTCTCTCAGAGCACTCACTTTTATTTCAACAATCTACAACTTAATATATGAAAATGAAAAGTGTATTCCAAGTCTTCAGTGCTTTCAAGATGTAACAGTACAAAATGATATTTTGGCCAAAAAATATAAAGACTGCCACCACGATAAGGTAGACTGTACTACATTTTTTCAATGACCCCCCCCCCCCCACACACACACCATCTATTGTCCCCTAGCAGATCTAAGAAAACAAATAAAAACTCTAAAATAAAAAAACAATCATATTCAGCAATGAGACATCCCAATCCAGCAAAAAGATGGCCCAATCCAGCCCTCAGCCCCCCTCACACCTGTACACACTCAATCTTCACACCTGTATGTGCTCAAACCCACTCACACTTGTACACCCTTAGCCCCCCTCACCCCTTTACGCACTCAGAACCCCCTCACACCTGTACGCACTCAGCCCCTCCTCACACCTGTACATACTCAGCTTCCCTTCACACCTGTACACACACAGCCCCCCTCACATCTGTACACATTTAGAACCCCCTCACACCTGTACACACTCAGAACCTCCTCACACCTACACACACTCAGCCCCCTCAAACCTGTACACACTCACCTCCCCGTACACCTGTACGCACTCAGCCCCCTCTTCACAACTGTATGCACTAAGCCCAAATCACAACTATACACTCAGCCCCCCCTCACACGTATATGCACTCAGCCCTGCCACACCTGTACACACTCAGCCCCCCCACATCTGTACGCACTCAGCACCTCTTCACAACTGTATGCACTCAGCCCCCCACACCTGTACGCATTCAGCCCCCCCTCACACCTGTATTCACTCAGCCCCCCTCACACCTGTATGCACTCAGCCCCCTCACACCTGTAGGCACTCAGCACCCACTCACACTCATACACACTCAGCCCCTTCACACCTGTGCGCACTCATCCCCTTCACACCTGTGCGCACTCAGCCCCTCCTCAAACCTGTACACACTCAACTCCCCCTCACACCTGTACGCACTCAGCCCCTCTTCACACCTGTATGCACTCAGATCCCCCACACCTGTTCCCACTCAGCCCCCTCACACCTGTTCCCACTCAGCCCCCCTCACACCTGTACACACTAAGCCCCTCCTCATGCCTGTACACACTCAGCCCCCTCACACCTGTATGCACTCAGCCCCTCACACCTGCATGCACTCAGCCCCTCACACCTGCATTCACTCAGCCCCTTCCTCATCTATATGCACTCAGCCCCTTCTCACACCTGTACGCACTCAGCCCCCCTCACACAAAGACATACAAACACACACACATGTACACAAACACACACATGCACACACACAGACACACATACACACACATGTACACACACATCTGTACGCACTCAGCCCCCTCACACCTGTACACACTCAGCCCCTCTTCACACCTGTATCCACTCAGCCCCCCCTCAGACCTGTACACACTCAGACCCTCTTCACACCTGTATGCACTCAGCCCCCCTCACACCTGTACTCACTCAGCCCACTTCACAAGTGTACGCACTCAGCCCCTTTCTCACACCTGTATGCACTCAGCCCCCTCACACCTGTACACACTCAGCCCCTCTTCACACCTGTATGCACTCAGCCTTCTCACACCTGTATGCACTCAGCCCCCCACACCCGTACACACTTAGCCCCCTTAACACCTGTAGGCACTCAGCCCCCCCACACCTGTATGCACTCAGCCCCCTCACACCTGTACGCACTCAGCCCCCCTCACACATGTACACACTCAGCCCCCTCACACCTGTACGCACTCAGCCCCACTCACACCTATATGCACTCAGCCCCCCTCACACCTGTACGCACTCAGCCCCTCCTCACACCTGTACGCACTCAGCCCCTCCTCACACCTGTACAGTCTCAGCCCCTCCTCACACCTGTACACTCTCAGCCCCCTCACACCTGTATGCACTTAGCCCCACTCACACTCATACACACTCAACCCCTCCTCACACCTGTACACACTCAGCCCCTTCACACCTGTACACACTCAGCACCTCCATACACCTGTATGTACTCAGCTCCCCCTCACACCTGTAGGCACTCAGCCCCCTCACACCTGTACACACTCAATGCCTCTTTACACCTGTATGCACTCAGCCCCCCTCACAACTGTATGCACTCAGGCCCCCTCACAACTGTATGCACTCAGGCCCCCTCACACCTGTATGCACTTAGCCCCCTTCACACCTGTACGCACTCAGCCCCTCGTCACACCTTTATGCACTCACCCTTCTCACACCTGTATGCACTCAGCCCCCCCACACCTGTACGCATTCAACCCCCCTCACACCTGTATGCACTCAGACTCTCCTCATTCACTGTACTCACTCAGCCCACTTCACAAGTGTACGCACTCAGCCCCTTTCTCACACCTGTATGCACTCAGCCCCCTCACACCTGTACACACTCAGCCCCTCTTCACACCTGTATGCACTCAGCCTTCTCACACCTGTATGCACTCAGCCCCCCACACCCGTACACACTTAGCCCCCTTAACACCTGTAGGCACTCAGCCCCCCCACACCTGTATGCACTCAGCCCCCTCACACCTGTACGCACTCAGCCCCCCTCACACATGTACACACTCAGCCCCCCTCACACCTGTACGCACTCAGCCCCACTCACACCTATATGCACTCAGCCCCCCTCACACCTGTACGCACTCAGCCCCTCCTCACACCTGTACGCACTCAGCCCCTCCTCACACCTGTACACTCTCAGCCCCTCCTCACACCTGTACACTCTCAGCCCTCTCACACCTGTATGCACTTAGCCCCACTCACACTCATACACACTCAACCCCTCCTCACACCTGTACGCACTCAGCCCCTCGTCACACCTTTATGCACTCACCCTTCTCACACCTGTATGTACTCAGCTCCCCCTCACACCTGTAGGCACTCAGCCCCCTCACACCTGTACACACTCAATGCCTCTTTACACCTGTATGCACTCAGCCCCCCTCACAACTGTATGCACTCCGGCCCCCTCACAACTGTATGCACTCCGGCCCCCTCACAACTGTATGCACTCAGGCCCCCTCACACCTGTATGCACTCAGGCCCCCTCACACCTGTATGCACTTAGCCCCCTTCACACCTGTACGCACTCAGCCCCTCGTCACACCTTTATGCACTCACCCTTCTCACACCTGCATGCACTCAGCCCCCCCACACCTGTACGCATTCAACCCCCCTCACACCTGTATGCACTCAGACTCTCCTCATTCACCAGAGCCACCCATTGGCCATTCCACCGAATCTGCCCACTGGCCATCCCACCAAGTCTCTCAGAGCTCTTACTTTTATTTAAACAATCTTCCAACGTAACCACTTGCTGACCGCCTCACGACGATTTACGTCGGCAGAATGGCACGGGCAGGCAGAATCACGTACCTGTACGTGATCTGCCTCCCGCGGGCGGGGGGTCCGATCGGACCCCCCTGGTGCCCGAGGCGGTCGGCTTCTGTCTGGCAGCGATCAGACGTGAGGGGGAGGCCATCCATTCGTGGCCCCCCCTCGCGATCGCTCCCAGCCAATGAGAATCTTCCTCTGCCTCTGTAATGTAAACAGAGGCAGAGGAAGTGATGTCATCTCTCCTCGAGCCGGTCTTTTTCGTTCTGGCGCCGAGGAGAGAAGACATCAAGTAAGTGCACCAAACACTACACTTCCAGTAGAACACTCCAGGCACACTTTTCATGCCCCAGTCACCCCCCAATCACCCCCTGATCACCCCCCTGTACCCCCTGTCACACTGACACCAATAGCAGTTTTTTTTTGCATTGGTGTCAGTTTGTGACAGTTATAAGTGTTAGGGCAGTTAGGGTTAGCCCCCTTTAGGTCTGGGGTACCCCCCTTTAGGTCTAGGGTACCCCCCTACCCCCCCAATAAAGGTTAACCCCTTGATCACCCCCCGTCGCCAGTGTCACTAAGCGATCGTTTTTCTGAATCGCTTTATTAGTGTCACTGGTGACGCTAGTTAGGGAGGTAAGTATATAGGTTCGCTATCAGCGTTTTATAGGGACAGGGACCCCCATATACTACCTACTAAAGGTTTTAACCCCTTGATTGCCCTCTAGTTAACCCTTTCACCAGTGATCACTGTATAACTGTTATGAGTGACGCTGGTTAGTTAGTTTGTTTTTTATAGTTTATTATAGTTTTAGGGCACCCGCTGTTTATTACCGTATAAAGGTTTAACCCCCTAATTGCCCGGCGGTGATATAAGTTACGTTTTTGGGGTCAGATAAGGTCTGCGTCGCCCCAGGCAGCGTCAGGTTAGTGCCAGTACCCGCTAACACCCACGCACGCAGCATACACCTCCCTTAGTGCTATAGTATCTGAACGGATCAATATCTGATCCGATCAGATCTATACTAGCATCCCCAGCAGTTTAGGGTTCCCATAAACACAGTGTTAGCGGGATCAGCCCAGATACCTGCTAGCACCTGCGTTTTGCCCCTCGGCCCAGCCCTGCCCAGCCCACCCAAGTGCAGTATCGATCACTGACACTTACAAAACACTAAACACATAACTGCAGCGAGTCAGGCCTGATCTCTGCGATCGCTAACAGTTTTTTGGTAGCATTTTGAATCAGTTGCTAACAGTCAGGAGCTTTTTTGCCTGTGAGTCTCACTAGTGTACCCCTCAATTTAGAGGCCAAAATGGCAAATCGAAGGTACACTAGTGAAGAGGCCTACACGTTTCTGAGCATGACAGATAGTGAAGAGGAAGTCACTCATCTGTCAGATTCAGGCTCAGAATACGATCTTGTAGAGGACAGCGGCTCCATGACAGATAGCTCTGACGACAGAGTTGTGGTCATTGCTAAGGTCAGGCGTACCAGACCCCAATCTTCTTCTTCTGTCCTTGAAGTGCAAGAACCGCAGGTCCCTTGTATGGAGCAGAGCAGTACTAGCGCCGCTATTCCTTCTGGTGAACTGGCAAGCACCAGCGGCCTGGTACACCCTGGTCGTACATCCAGCACTGCAGTATCACGTGGTGACGTGGCGAGTCCCATAAGTGCAGTTCAAGCTGGCGAGGTGGCAAGCACTAGTAGTGTCCCGCTGCCACCAAGAAGACGAACACAGGCCCGTCGTGCCCATAGTGCCCTTCCTGCTGCATTCGCCAATCCGAATTGGGAACCCACCACTTCTGCAGCACCCATACTTCCCCCATTCACTGGCCAACCCGGAATTCAGGTGGAAACAGTTGATTTTACGCCACTGGATTTTTATTCACTGTTTTTCACCAAAGATCTCTATAGATCTATTGTGGACCAAAGCAATTTATACGCTGGTCAACACATCGCCACTATTCCCCAGTCCTCCCTTGCCAGAGATTGGAGACCAATTACGGTCTCCAAATTTAAGATCTTTCTGGGCCTTTCCCTCAACATGGGCATAACTAAAAAGAGTGAGTTGCGGTCATATTGGTCCACTGACCCAATTCACCATTTGCCCTTGTTCTCTGCCTCCATGACCAGGGCACTTCAACAACAATGAACTCTGTTGTCCTCATGGAGACCCTGGATACGATCGGCTCTACAAAATTCAGCCCCTCGTAAACCACTTCAACCAGCATTTTGCAGACTTGTTTACTCCCCATCAAGTTGTCTGCGTTAATGAGTCCCTGATTAAATTATCTGGCCGCTTGTCATTCAAACAGTACCTTCCCAGCAAGCGTGCCAGATACGGGGTCAAGATGTATAAGCTCTGTGACATGGCCACAGGCTATACATGTAGTTTTATGGTTTACGAGGGCAAAGATAGTCACGTAGAGCCGACAAACTGCCCTGACTACATAGGAAGTGCTGGCAAGATAGTGTGGGACTTGGTGTCACCTTTATTCGGAAAGGTGTACCACTTGTACGTGGACAATTATTACATGAGCGTGCCACTTTTTAGTCACCTTTTTGATCAACAGATTGGAGCATGTGGCACCGTGCAACCTAATCGCCGGGGCTTTCCCCAGCGGCTTGTAGATTCCCGTCTTAGGCTGGGGGAAAGAGCCTGCTTGAAGTGTAATAACTTGCTCGCTATGAAGTGGAGGGATAATAAGAATGTTTTCGTTCTTACCTCCCTTCATGCAGACACGATGGTCCAAATTACTACGGCGACTGGTGTTGTGGAGACACCCCTCTGTGTCCACGAATATAACCAAAACATGGGAGGGGTGGACCTCAACGACCAGTTGTTGGCGCAGTACCTAGTTACCCGTAAGACCAGACGCTGGTACAAAAAAGTGTCTGTTTATTTAATTCAATTGGCTTTGCTGAAAGCTCATGTGCTATACAGAGCTTCAGGACGGACTGGATCCTTCCTTAAATTCAGGAAGAGATCATCAGAGCCCTTCTGTATCCAGACGGTGCTCCACCTCACCTTCCCCAACCAAATGCAGTAAGCCGGCTGCATGAGAGGCATTTTCCTTATGTCCTCCCGAGTACCCCTACCCAACGAGCCCCCCAAAGAAGATGTCGTGTCTGTAGCAAGCGCGGATATAGGCGTGACACCCGGTATTATTGTCCCTCCTGTCCTGACAATCCTGGTCTATGCATTGGTGAATGTTTTGAACGCTACCATACACTAATTGAGTTTTAGCGTAGGGTACAGCACTGCACAGACTAGGACACACTTTCACAGGGTCTCCCAAGATACCATCGCATTTTGAGAAACCCAAACTGGTACCAGTTACAAAAGTTAAAGTTACTAAACAAAGTGTAAAAAATAAATAAATAAATAAAAAATAAATAAATAAAAACACAAAAAAAAATTATAAAAAAAAAAAAAAAAATAGTTGTCGTTTTATTGTTCTCTCTCTCTCTCTCTATTCTCTCTCTATTGTTCTGCTCTTTTTTACTGTATTCTATTCTGCAATGTTTTATTGTTATTATGTTTTACCACGTTTGCATTTCAGATATGCAATTTTTTTATACTTTACTGTTTATTGTGTTTTGTTGGTAACCATTTTTTTGTTTTCAGGTACGCCATTCAGCTGCAGAGCGGATTTATTTATCTTGACAGCAACAGCGTTTGCTCCTACGATACATAAAGCCGTGACTCCAGCGCTGTCGGAGGTGATTTTACCACCACAGTTACGTACTTCAGCATATATGCCGAAGCGTGGGGGCAGCAGTGGGTGGAGGAGCGATTTGCTCCTGCCTTTTGTTGGAGGATGCCCCCATGCTTCGGCATATATATATTTTAGGCACAGGTTGTATTAAATGTTTTATTTTTTACTATGTTTTTTTTGTATTTGCTTTGCAGGTATGGTAAGTCTTACTGTTATACTGTAATGTTACTTTGTTTTATTGTTAACCATCATTTGCTTAGCAGGTACGCCATTCAGTTGCAGCGCGGATTTATTTATCTTGACAGCAACAGCGTTTGCTCCCACGATACATAAAGCCGTGACTCCAGTGCTGTCGGAGGTGATTTCACCACCACAGTTACATACTTCAGCATATATGCCGAAGCGTGGGGGCAGCAGAGGGCGGAGGAGTGATTTGCTCCTAACTTTTGCGGGAGGATGCCCCCATGCTTCGGCATATATATACGGTGCATGTATGCCCATCATTAGAAGTGGGTGGATGAAGGGAGGTATTCTAATTGTGGGCATACCCACCGATCAATCTCTTTTTTTCGTTCAGCCCACAGGCTGCATGAAAAAAAAGTTTACAATATATGCCCAACAAGGACCAGCAACGTACTGGTATGTTGCTGGACTTTGAGTGGTTATACCAGAATGATGCCTGCAAGTTTAGGTATCATCTTGGTATCATTCTTCTCAGCCAGCAGTCGGCTTTCATGTAAAAGCAATCCTAGTGGCTAATTAGCCTCTAGACTGCTTTTACAAGCAGTGGGAGGGAATCCTCCCCCCCACCATCTTCCATGTTTTTCTCTGGCTCTCCTGTCCCAACAGGGAACCTGAGAATGCAGCCATTGATTCAGCCAGCTGACCCTAGAGGTGATCAGAGACCAGAGTGGCTCCAAACATCTCTATGGCCTAAGAAACCGGAAGCTACGAGCATTTCATGACTTAGATTTCGCCGGATGTAAACAGCGCCATTGGGAAATTGGGAAAGCATTTTATCACACCAATCTTGGTGTGGTCAGATGCTTTGAGGGCAGAGGAGAGATCTAGGGTCTAATAGACCCCAGTTTTTTCAAAAAAGAGTACCTGTCACTACCTATTGCTATCATAGGTAATATTTACATTCCCTGAGATAACAATAAAAATGATTTAAAAAAATTAAAAATGAAAGGAACAGTTTAAAAATAAGATAAAAAAGCAAAAAATAATAATAATAAAAAAAAGCACCTCTGTCCCCCCCTGCTCTCGCGCAAAGGCAAACGCAAGCGTCGGTCTGGCGTCAAATGTAAACAGCAATTGCACCATGCATGTGAGGTATCACTGCGAAGGTCAGATCGAGGGCAGTAATTTTAGCAGTAGACCTCCTCTGTAAATCTAAAGAGGTAACCTGTAAAGGCTTTTAAAGGCTTTTAAAAATGTATTTAGTTTGTCGCCACTGCACGTTTGTACGCAGTTTTAAAGCATGTCATGTTTGGTATCCATGTACTCGGCCTAAGATCATCTTTTTTATTTCATCAAACATTTGGGCAATATAGTGTGTTTTAGTGCATTAAAATTTAAAAAAGTGTGTTTTTTCCCAAAAACAATACTGTGTGAAAAAAAAAAATTAAACAACCACCATTTTAATCTGTAAGGCATTTGCTTTAAAAAAAATATATAATGTTTGGGGGTTCAAAGTAATTTTCTTGCAAAAACAAAAAATATTTTTTCATGTAAACAAAAAGTGTCAGAAAGGGCTTTGTCTTCAAGTGGTTAGAAGAGTGCATAAAATGCCAGGACAGTTCAAACCCCCCCCAAATGACCCCATTTTGGAAAGTAGACACCCCAAGCTTTTTGCTAAGACGCATGTAGAGTCCATGGAATATTTTATATTGTGATACGAGTTGTGGGAAAAAGACAAACTTTTTTTTTTTTTTGCACAAAGTTGTCACTAAATGATATATTGCTCAAACATGCCATGGGAATATGTGAAATTACACCACAAAATACATTCTGTTGCTTCTCCTGAGTACGGGGATACCACATGTGTGAGACTTTTTGGGAGCCTAGCCGTGTACGGGACCCCGAAAACCAAGCACCGCCTTCAGGCTTTCTAAGGGCGTAATTTTTTGATTTCACTCTTCACTGCCTATCACAGTTTTGGAGGCCATGGAATGCCCAGGTGACACAAACCCCCCCAAATGACCCTATTTTGGAAAGTAGACACCCCAAGCTATTTGCTGAGAGGTATAGTGAGTATTTTGCAGACCTCGCTTTTTGTCACAAAGTTTTGAAATTTGAAAAAAGGAAAAAAATTTTTTTTTCTTGTCTGTCTTTATTTTCAAAAACAAATGAGAGGTCTGCAAAATACTCACCATGCCTCTCAGCAAATAGTTTGGGGTGTCTACTTTCCAAAATGGGGTCATTTGGGGGGGTTTGTGCTATCTTGGCATTTTATGGGCTTCGAAACTGTGATAGGTAGTGAGGAGTGAATCAAAAATTTACGCCCTTAGAAATCCTGAAGGCGGTGCTTTGTTTCGGGGCCCCGTGCGCGGCTAGGCTCCCAAAAAGTCCAACACATGTGGTATGCCCGTACTCAGGAGAATCTGCAGAATGTATTTTGGGGTGTAATTCCACATATGCCCATTGCATGTTTGAGCAATATATCATTTAGTGACAACTTTGTACAAAAAAAAAAATTGTCACTTTCCCACAACTTGTGTCAAAATATAAAATATTCCATGGACTCAACATGCCTCTCAGCAAATAGCTTGGGGTGTCTACTTTCCAAAATTGGGTCATTTGGGGAGGTTTTGTGCCATCTTGGCATTTTATGGCCTTCAAAACTGTGATGGGTAGTGAGGAGTGAAATCAAAAATTTACGCCCTTAGAAATCCTGAAGGCAGAGCTTGATTTTCGGGGCCCCGTACACGGCTAGGCTCCCAAAAAGTTCCACACATGTGGTATCCCCATACTCAGGAGAAGGAGCTAAATGTATTTTGGGGTGCAATTCCACATATGCCCATGGCCTGTGTGAACAATATATCATTTAGTGACAACTTTGTGCAAAAAAAAATTGGTCACTTTCCCGCAACTTGTGTCAAAATATAAAATATTCCATTGACTCAACATGCCTCTCAGCAAATAGCTTGGGGTGTCTACTTTCCAAAATGGGGTCATTTGGGGGGGGTTTGTGCCATCTTGGCATTTTATGGCCTTCAAAACGGTGATAGGTAGTGAGGAGTGAAATAAAAAATGTACACCCATAGAAATCCTGAAGTCGGTCCTTGGTTTTCGGGGCCCCGTACGCGGCTAGGCTCCCAAAAAGTCCCACACATGTGGTATCCCCATACTCAGGAGAAGCAGCTAAATGTATTTTGGGGTGCAATTCCACATATGCCCATGGCCTGTGTGAGCAATATATGATTTAGTAACAACTTTTTGTAATTTTTTTTTTTTTTGTCATTATTCAATCACTTGGGACAAAAAAAATTAATATTCAATAGGCTCAACATGCCTCTCAGCAATTTCCTTGGGGTGTCTACTTTCCAAAATGGGGTCATTTGGGGGGGGGGGGGGGGTTGTACTGCCCTGCCATTTTAGCCCCTCAAGAAATGACATGGGCAGTCATAAACTAAAAGCTGTGTAAATTCCAGAAAATGTACCCTAGTTTGTAGACACTATAACTTTTGCGCAAACCAATAAATATACACTTTAAAAAAATTGACATTTTTTTTACCAAAGACATGTGGCCGAATACCTTTTGGCCTAAATGTATGACTAAAATTGAATTTATTGGATTTGAATTTTTTTATAACAAAAAGTAGAAAATATCATTTTTTTCAAAATTTTCGGTGATCAAATAGTGATCAAATACCATCAAAAGAAAGCTCTATTCGTGGGAAGAAAAGGACGCACATTTAGTTTGGTTACAGCATTGCATGACCGCGCAATTAGCAGTTAGAGCGACGCAGTGCCAAATTGTAAAAAGTGCTCTGGTCAGGAAGGGGGGTAAATCCTTCCGGGGCTAAAGTGGTTAATATATGAAAATGAAAAGTGTATTCCAAGTCTTCAGTGCTTTCAAGATGTAACAGTACAAAATGATATTTTGGCCAAAAAATATAAAGACTGCCACCACGATAAGGTAGACTGTTTTGAGGAGGACCCTACACTAACACTAACTCCACTACATTTTTTCAATGACCCCCCCCCCCCCCCACCATCTATTGTCCCCTAGCAGATCTAAGAAAACAAATAAAAACTCTAAAATAAAAAAAAAATCATATTCAGCAAAGAGACATCCCAATCCAGCAAAAAGATGG